>NC_051086.1:26466250-26548750 GCF_004664715.2 Peromyscus leucopus
CTCATGTAAAAGAGATGTTTAGCATAGTCTTTAGACACACAAAACTGTTGAATGAAAGCATTTTGGGATGTGATTCAGGGATTTATTTGCTTACAACTTTAAAAAATATTTTATTTATTTTTATACTATGTGTATGGGTTTTGTGTGTGTGTGTGTGTGTTTTGAGACAGAGTTTCTCTGTGTAACTTTGGTGCCTTTCCTGGAACTTACTCTGTAGCCCAGGCTGGCCTGGAACTCACAGAGATCCACCTGCCTTCTGAGTGCTGGGATTAAAGGTGTGTGCCACCACCACCACCACCACCACCACCACCACCACCACCACCAGGCATGTTGGAATATTTAAATTGTTTGTATGTGTGTATAACTTGTATGCCTGGTGCTTTCAGGGCCAGAAGAAGGCATCAGATCCCCTGGAACTGTTAAGGGTGGTTGTGAGCCACCATGTAGGTGCTGGAACCTGAACTTGGGTCTGCTGCAAGAACAACCAGTATTTCCCGCCCCCCAAGACAATAGTTTCCTCTGTGTAACAGCCCTGGCTGTTGTCCTGGAAACTGCTCTGTAGACCAGTCTGACCTCGAACTCAGAGATCCACCAGCCTCTGCCTCCCGAGTGCTAGGATTAAAGGCATGCGCCACCACCGCCCCGCCTAATATTTCATTTTTAAAATGACGTTTTTGTGGGTATGGATATGTGCAGATCAGGTGCACATGTATGTGGAGATGACTGACAACCTCAGATAAGATGTTCTGAAGCTGGCTTGGTGGCTCACTGCTTCAATCCCAGCACTCAGGAGGCAGAGGCAGGTCGATCTCTGAGTTCAAAGCCAGCCTGGTCTACACAGTGAGGCCACCACCAGGCAAAGGCAAGTTCTTTATCTACTGATCTAACCCTCTAGTCCAACTTTGTTCTTAGCATTAAGAAATGAAGACCCTTCCATCTTTGAAATCAGAAGGCTGCTTCGTGGTATGGTACATGGTGGGCTGAGTGCCCATGTGGGCTGCAGGAGGGGATAATGACTAGGTGGTCAGAAGGGAAAGGGGAGGGTAAGATTCCCTCTGGGACACTTGATTGTAGAGGTTATGGCACTGCATAGCTAAGTGGCCAATAAGATTAAGACATTTGTGGGATGGTGGTGGTGCTTGCCTTATTTATTTATTTATTTTTGAATGGTATCTCTTTTATTTTTATATTTTTTTAAATTTTATTTTACAATACCATTCAGTTCTACATATCAGCCACGGGTTCCCCTATTCTCTCCCCTCCCACCCCCTCCCCTGACCCCCAGCCCACCCCCCATTCCCACCTCCTCCAGGGCAAATCCTCCGCCCCCCCCCCCCCAGGACAGCGATCAACCTGGTAGACTCAGTCCAGGCAGGTCCAGTCCCTTCCTCCCAGACCGAGCCAAGCGTCCCTGCATAAGCTCCAGGTTTCAAACAGCCAACTCATGCAATGAGCACAGGACTTGGTCCCACTGCCTAGTTGCCTCCCAAACTGATCAAGGTGTTTGCCTTTAATTCCAGAACTCTTTGTGTGTTCAAGGCCAACCTGGTCTACAAAGTGAGTTCAAGGACAGCTAGGCCAAAAAAAAAAAAAAAAAAAGAAAAGAAAAAAGAAAAAAGAAAAAAAAATAAAGAAAAGGAAAAAAGATTAAGACCTTCTGGGAAACCTAGCTACTTATCACTGTTAAAGTCCAGCTACTTTAATGTGGCCAAGGACACCAGGGTCCTTCTGGTCCTTTGTGAAAGCAGCCAGGACTGAATTCTGATGGTAGGGAACCCAATCCTGGGGATTTTGCTATTGTTCCTATCCTTCCCACTATATTTAGAAGAACATCCATGAGGGACTTCATGCAATGCTCAGTCTCTGGAGGGATGGGAATTTTTGCCAAGTTGGAGTAAAACAAAGCTGGGTGGCTGAGATGGGATCTCACTCTGTAGCTCAGGCTGGCCTTGAACCTATAACCCTCTGCTTCTACCTCCCTTGTGTAAGGATTCTGTCCTTAATTATGTCATCAGCCTGTGACGGCGTCCCAGCCTAAAAAGCGGGTGGGCCCTCTGTGCGTCCTTCTCTTTCCTTTCCGTTCCTTCCTTCCTTCCGTCTGTTCTCTCTCTCTCTCTCTCTCTCTCTCTCTCTCTCTCTCTCTCTCTCCCTCTCCCTCTCCCTCTCCCTCTCTCTCTCTCTCTCTCCCCACCCCCAATAAAGCTCTAAAAAGATAACCATGGCTTGTGATTCTTCTGACCAGCACTCTCCTCTGCTGGCATGGCCGCCACGAGCACCACGCTGCCACCACCAGGTAACCAACACCTTGTACTGGGATTAAGACATGCACTGCTTTGTCCAGCATTAAAACATTGTTTCTAAGTGTTGACATTTATTTATTATGTGTGTGCATGTGGATGTGGCCATATTCCTGCCATGGTGCCTGTGTGGAGGTTAGAAGGCAACTTTCAGGGAAGAATTGGTTCTCTCCTTCCACCTTGTGGGCCCTGGGAACAGAACTCAGGTGGTCAGGCATGTTGCCATTTGCCTCTATCCTCTGAGCCATCTTGCTGGCCTTTAAAACACTGTGGACTGAGTGATACCATATATTTCTCTGCACTAATTGTGGCAGACATGATTCTGCCTTTCAGCCCTTCAGTGTGCTGACCTACAGTGGTAGATTTGCTTGTGATTAGCTACACTTGCATCCCTGAGGTAAGCTTTCCCTGTCAAGACAGTTATGGTCGAACTGTTTCTCCTCAGAAGGTATGGGGAAGCCCCCACCCTGGTACCTGTGATTGGGACTGTGTTCGAGATAATATCACGTTAAGATGAAGCCTTTGAGATGGGCTCTAATCTAGTATGACTGGCTTCCTCCCCAGAAGAAAACACATGTGAAGGACTGGGGCTGTGTAGCTCGGTGGTAGATCTGAGACTGAGCCCAATACTACAAAGACTAAACTAAACATAACTGTGAAAGAAAAACACACCACGTGAGAACTGTTGAACCCAAGGGAGGAACAAGTAACAACAGAGGCAGAGCTTACCCTCTATCAGCTGAAAGAGGAGAGATACTAATGACTGAAAGCAAGATACTAGAAGGCAGGTCTTCAGTTACAAGATCCCCTGGGGGCTGTCTGAAGCTATGTATAGTACTGATCCTGTATATGCTGGGCTTTTCCACATGTAGCTATAGTTAAAGTTTAACTTATAAATTAGGTACAGAGATGAACAATAACTGATAATAAAACAACCACAAGGTGTGGTAATAGAAGTTATGTGAATATAACTGTTTCAAATACGTCCTGTGCTTTCACCTTTTCACTTACAGAGAATCTTCTATGGCACCTTTTTGTCATACCTGAGTTAACGGCCTCAGGACTCTCGCACTTAGGGACAAGCGTTGTAATATTGTAATATTCAACTAAACTCGGAAGGCTGTTAACTAATGGGAAGGTCATGTACATAGCAGATACGTGTCTTGGGCAAGAAGAGGATGTCTCATTAAGCTTATCAAAATTTGTGTATAATTTTATAGGACCAGCCTTAATATACTATCCCAGGGTACCCAGAAGTGATGGTACCAGCGGCGTGGGAATGAATCTAGATACACGGAGCTCTTTTGTCCAACTCGTTTATTCGTCCGCCGCCATCATTCTGCCATCATAACTCCTCCCGCTTCTCTCCGGACTGCTCTATATCTTTCCCAAGACAGCAACTCCTTCATGTTTACAATGCAACATAAGAATTGCAAGGTCCCCACCAGAAACTTCCTGGCAACTTCTTTTGCAACCCAAAAGGGGAAGAGAATAAAGGTGGAGTTAGGAGCTGGAATAAATCAGAGAAGGAATTTATGTGCTAGGAATCTATCCTTACTGTGGTTAGGTGAAAACGTTATGGGTCTATCACAAATGTGCTCAAACTATAAACTCACAGGTGATAGGGTAAAGACATCTGTAAGTCACTAAAAATAAAACCGCCACTGTTTTTCTCTGCACCAGTTTTCTGACAGGGTGGGGAGGAGCACTGATAGCCAGTCAGTCTGCATCCCAGCTGGAAGCTCCTGGGGAGAGGAAACCCCTTTGACCTAAGAAGTTGCTCTGGGGCAGTGGAAGATCTGAACTTGATTTGCACAAGAAACGAAGCTATGCATCTAGTGGCCTGTTAGTCTCCTCGGCTCAGCGGGGGAGTTAGTACCTAGTGGAACAGTTTCTGAGAAGCTTAGCTGTTTGCCAAAATGGTTTGGAAGTATTTGGGCACACAAGAATTTCATAGCAAGGCCGGGCGGTGGTGGTGCATGTCAAAAACCCAGTACTCGGGAGGCAGAGCCAGGTGGATCTTTGTGAGTTCAAGGCCAGCCTGGTCTACAGAGTGAGATCCAGGAAAGGCACAAAGCTACACAGAGAAACCCTGTCTCGAAAAACCAAAACCAAAACCAAAACCAAAACCAAAAAAAAAAAAAAAAAAAAAAAAATTCATAGCAGAAGACAGCTGAAAAATTAAAAACTGTATAACACCAAATATTCCATGATAAATGGCTTGCCTTTTGACAGACCCTTGGCCGGTCAAGGTATAGCTTTAATACACAGCTGAATCTCTATAATATATTCTTACAGCCCGCAAGACAAAATGGCATGTAATTTAGAATTTGTTACTTGCTTCTGGAATAACCATTTAATATTTTCCACAACTGACCATGGGTAACTGATGTGGAAAATGAAACTACTCTACTATATTTATTTATTATTTTAAGATTTTTAAAGGTTTATTTATTGAGTATGTATACAATGTTCTGCCTGCAGGCCAGAAGAGGGAACCAGATCTCATTATAGATGGTTGTGAGCCACCATGTGGTTGCTGGGAATTGAACTCAGGACCTCTGGAAGACAAGCCAGTGCCCTTAACTGCTGAACCATCTCTCCAGCCCCTATATTTATTTTTAAGATGTGTGTGTGCATCTATGTGTGTATGTACATGCGTGTGTGTGTGTGTGTGTGTGTGTGTGTGTGTGTGTGTGTTTGTGTATGCATGCATGTGGGGAGGACAACTTGCAGAAGTTAGTTCTCTCCTTATAGCATCTTAATTCTGAGACTGAACTCTAGTTATCAGGCCTGGCAGCAAGTACCCTTAACTTCTGAACCATCTCTGCAGCCCAGTACTATATTCTTTTTTTTTTTTTTCCCAGACAGGTGGGACAAGGAGAGAGGAGAATTCTGGGAAGCAGAAGGCTGAGGCAGAGAGACACTGCCAGCCGCCACCATGACAAGAAGCATGTGAAGACACCAGTAAGCCACCAGCCACGTGGCAAGGTATAGATTTATGGAAATGGATTAATTTAAGCTATAAGAACAGTTAGCAAGAAGCCTGCCATAGCTATACAGTTTGTAAGCAATATAAGTCTCTGTGTTTACTTGGTTGGAACTGAGCGGCCGTGGGACTGGCGGGTGACAAAGATTTGTCCTGACTGTGGGCAAGGCAGAAAACTCTAGCTACAACCTGGTCATTTTGGAACTTGCTTTATAGATCAGACTGGCCTCAAACACAGAGATCCACCTGCCTCTGCCTCCTGAGTCCTGGGATTAAAGGTGTGCCACCACTGCCTTATTATTTATTTATTTATTTATTTCTATTTTATGTTGTAAGGATATTTTGCCTGAATGCATGCCTGTGTACCATGTGTGTGCCTGGTGCCTGTGGAGGCCAGAAGAAGCCATTGGCTCCTCTGGAACTGGAGTTACAGGTGGTTGTGAGCCACCATATGAGTGCTGAGAATCAAACCCAGGTCCTCAGAGCAGCCAGTGCTCTGACCCTGTGGGCGCCATGGGCCCTGGCCCCCGGCCCCTGACTGGGAGTGGCTGCAGCCTTGCTTGCTTGACCTTGATCAGATGTCCTCCCTATTCAGATTCCCTGCCGGTATCCACCCTTCTGAATGCTTAAGGGAAGTTCCTTGTTGTGTATCCTGCATTTTGGGCGTTAACTACTTAGATGCAATAATGTAGAACATTGAGTCTGGAATGTAGACCATTGACAGCGAACTTCTGCCATCCGGGGGTTCCTCCATTTGTGCTGTAAGCCTGTACGTATTTAAGGTTTCTTCCCTCTTTCAATAAACGGCATTCGACATCCAATCGTACGGATGACCCGCTGTCTTTTGTCTCTATTTTTTAATCCGCAGCCCTTCGCTCGGACATGGTGAACGGTTATCGGTAATGCGGGCGTTACCGCTACAAATGGAGGTTCCTACCGAGGTCTGAGTAAGGAGGACCAGCTGACGGACACTCTTGGAAGGCCGGCCGGCATTTTAAGGTAAGAGTGGATTGGAATGGAGGCCGCTAGCTCACAGTCACTCCTCGAGGAACAGTTAATTGGACTGTTGAGGCGGCAAGGCACTATTATTAAGAGCAAGACGGCTAAAGATTTTGTTCAAATCCTCCAGAATGCTAGTCCTTGGTTTCTGGTCTCCGGAGGATTTAATATACCAGATTGGGAACAGGTCAAGGTTGACTTACAAAAATATATGCATAAAGAAGGGCCTGATTCCATATCCTTAGCTACTTTTTCTTTGTGGCGCTTGGTTAAGGATGCATTGCTTAGTGAAGATATTGAAGTCCAAGAACACTTAAATGAAGCTAAAACTGTGTTGGAGGAGTCTCAGATAGAGGAGGCTCTCAGAACCCTTAAAACTTCTGATGTTTCTGATTCGGCAGAGTCGTCTTCCGATTCTGCAGAGTCATCTTCAGAGGGTGATGATGTAGAAATCAGATCAAAAAAGGATGCTAGATGCCTAAGAGGGAAATCACAGATTTCTCGCAAGGATAGACCTCCAGCCCATAACCTTGACTTTTGCAACACGGAGGTCCTTCCTTCCGCACCCATGGAGGGATTGATGGGGGGAGTTGCTTACCCGGTCATAGAGACTCAAAATGTTCAGGGGCAGAGACAAAGAGAGCACAATCCTCTGGATTTTAAAAGCATCAAACAGCTCAAGGAAGCTGTGATGTCATATGGGCCCCATGCTCCTTTTACCATCGCTATACTTGAATCTCTTTCTGCCTTAAATTGCACCCCTAGCGATTGGATGCAGCTGTGTCGCGCTGCTCTCTCTGGGGGGGATTATTTAATTTGGAGGAGTGAGTTTCAAGAACACTGTCAAACTACAGCTAATAGAAATGCTGCTGCAGGTTTCCCGGCTCGTAATCTTGAGATGCTCACGGGTACAGGGCAGTATGCCACTTTACAAGCACAGATTTTGTATGATCCTGCAGTTTATGCACAGATTAGTGTGGCCGCTACCAGAGCGTGGAAAGGGCTACCTAATAAAGCTGCTGGTGAACAACTATCTAAAGTCATTCAAGGGCCGTCAGAACCATTTGCAGAATTTGTAGATCGCCTGCTTCAACTAGCAGGGAGAGTGTTTGGGGATGTTGATCAAGCCATGCCCATAGTAAAGCAACTGGCCTTTGAAAATGCCAATAAATATTGCAAGGAGGCCATTAGGCCTCATAAAAATAAGAGCTTAAATGATTATCTTAAACTATGTAGAGATATAGATGGGCATCACATCATGGGACAGGTAATGGCCTCAGCCATGAGGGGGATTAATTCTGGAGGAAACCGCCCAAAAACCTGTTTTGGATGCGGCAAGCAAGGTCATATTAAGAATAATTGTCCTGGAGCCCAAGCAACGGCAAAGACACCGGGACTTTGCCCGCGATGTAAAAAGGGACATCACTGGAGTAATGAGTGCCGATCTAAGGTTTATGCTCAGGGAAATATGTTACCACCGTCGGGAAACGGGCAGCGGGGTCCGCTCCGGACTCCCGAAGCCAGGTGTACGGAGCCCTGGATACACCTGCCCCATCCCCAGTTTCCCATCATCCCATCCAGTTCGTTCCTCGAAGGAACCCCTGTTTGTCCAAGGCCTTATCAGAGGCACCCCTGGAAGCGCAGGATTGGACCTCTGTTCCTCCACCAGAACAGTATTAACACCTCAGATGGGTCCCCAGGCTCTCGGTACTGGAGTTATGGGTCCACTACCTGCAGGGTCTTTAGGACTGATTCTGGGCAGGAGCAGCACTCTTATGCAAGGGATTAGAGTAATTCCAGGAGTGATAGATGAAGACTCTGAAGGGGAAATTAGAATTATGGTTGAGGCTGGTAAAGGGGTGACAATTATTCCCCAGGGTACTCGCATAGCACAACTGCTTTTGATGCCCCGCTTTCATACTAATAATCCTTTTCTTAAACCACACAGAGGTGAGGGTGGATTTGGCTCTACGGGCCCTCTAGCATGCTGGGTTTCCACCTTAGAACAAAGACCCATGCTAAATTTAAAAGTTAATGATCACAGTTTTCGGGGTCTTTTAGATACTGGCGCTGACACTTCAGTTATTTCTTTAAAACATTGGCCCGAAGCTTGGCCCCTTAAAGATTCTACCTCTCACCTACAAGGTATCGGCACAGCCCAGACGCCATTACAGAGCAAGCTACTTTTAAATTGGAAGGATGAGGAAGGTCATGCAGGAACTTTTCAACCATTTGTGCTACCTGACATTCCAGTGAACTTGTGGGGACGGGATGTGTTAGACGTTATTGGAGCAGTGCTTACTACACAGCCTGTACAACAGATGCTAAAGAGTCAGGGCTACTGCCCGGACAAAGGCTTAGGGAAAATGTTGCAAGGAGACCCGCTCCCTGTGGCAGACAAAAACTGTGTCACTAGAGGTCCTGGGGATGCTGGAGGATTAGGGTCTTTTCTATAGAGGTCACTGCACAGCAGCCTTATAATACAACCGATAAAAATCACTTGGAAAAATGATGATCCTGTATGGGTGGAGCAGTGGCCCCTTGCTAAGGAAAAATTGGAGGCTGCGTATGCATTGGTTAAGGAGCAGTTAGATGCTGGACATATCATTCCTTCCACTTCACCTTGGAACTCACCTATATTTGTTATTAAAAAGAAATCAAGAAAATGGAGGCTGTTACAGGATCTTAGAGCTGTAAATAAAACCATGCTTCTCATGGGAGCAACACAGCCTGGCTTGCCTGCCCCTGTGGCAATTCCTAAGCATTGGCATTTAATTGTGGTTGACTTGAGGGATTGTTTCTTCACCATTCCTTTGCATCCCGAGGACAGCCCTTGCTTTGCTTTCAGTGTTCCTTCAGAAAATCTTAAGGAACCTTATCAGAGATATCAGTGGGTGGTATTGCCTCAAGGAATGGCCAATAGCCCTACTATATGTCAAATTTATGTGTCTTTGGCCCTAGCTCCAGTTCGAAAAGCTTTTCCAGGTGTTTATATAATTCACTATATGGATGATATATTAATGGCTGCTAAAGATAAAAAACTTGTTTTTGATGCCTTTTCTTATTTACAAGAGGTTCTTAGCTTGGCTAACTTACAAATAGCCCCAGAAAAGGTACAGGTATCTTTTCCCTATCATTATTTAGGTCATGAATTGTTACGCACGGGCATACGCCCACAAAAGATTACTCTGCGCATGGATCAGCTACGCACACTTAATGATTTCCAAACCTTTCTGGGAGATATTCAATGGCTTCGGCCCACTTTAAAAATTCCAACAGGTCAGCTTCGCCCCTTGTATGATGTCTTAAAGGGCGACCCTGACCCTTCATCTCCCCGTAAATTAACAGCTGAAGGACGTGTAGCCCTACAACGTGTGCAAGAGGCCCTGGAACAGGCTCACGTACAGTATATAGATCTTAATTCTCCCTTATTGTATTTGATATTTTGTTTTACTCATTCACCTACTGGAGTGTTTTGGCAAACAGGTCCTATTTTATGGGTACATTCCCCAGCTTCTCCAGCAAAAATCATCACTCCTTATCCACAGGCTGTCGCTCAGATTATATTTAAGGGAATCAAGACCAGTGTTCAAACTTTTGGTAAAGAGCCAGATATTGTGGTGACCCCATACACCCAGTCTCAAATAGCATGGTTGCAAGCTAATGATAATGATTGGGCCATATTGACATGCTCCATGCAGGGTCAATTTGATACTCACTACCCCTCCAATGATGTGTGTCAATTTTTTAAATTGCATCCTGTTATATTTCCCAAGATAGTACAAATGACTCCTATTCCTCAGGCCCGTGTGGTATTTACTGATGGCACTTCACGTGGTTTTGCTGTGGTGGTTTCTGGTAACATAGTAAAGAGAATAAAGGTCCAGGGCACTTCTGCCCAGGTGGCAGAGGTACAGGCGCTGTTGCTTGCTTTACAGATGTTTTCTGATGAGAGTGTAAATATTTATACTGATAGTCAATATGTGGCACATGCCATTATGCCTTTGGAAACAACAGCCTACATACCATCCATTTCTTCCATTCATGAATACTTATTGCAAGTGCAAGGACTTATATGGTCTCGCTCACATAACCTTTATGTGGGCCATATTAGAGCTCATACTCAATTGCCTGGACCTCTAAGTGAAGGTAATCAGAGGGCTGACGCCATTACTCGTATGGCTGTCACATTAGTCTGTTCTGCCTTTGATAAGGCTACTCAGTTGCATCAGTGTTACCATCTTAATGCTGGATCTCTCCGATATCATACAGGCATAACCCGGGAACAAGCTATCCAGATAGTTAAATCATGCCCTATTTGTGTGGAATTTTTACCTGTTCCTCATTTGGGAGTTAATCCTCGAGGACTTTTACCTAATCATGTGTGGCAGATGGACGTCACGCACGTGCCTTCCTTTGGAAAATTACAATATGTCCATGTGTCTATTGATACATATTCTTCTCTAATTTTTGCTTCTGTCCATTCAGGGGAAAAGGTTAAAGATGTAAAGAATCATTGTCTTCATGCTTTTGCTTACATGGGAATGCCAAAATGCATAAAAACTGATAATGGTCCCGCCTACAGTAGTACGGGATTTTCAAAATTCTGCCAAGATTTTTCTATTGTTAATAAGACTGGTATTCCTTATAATCCTCAAGGGCAGGCTATAGTAGAACGCTGCCATCGTACCTTAAAAACTTATATTGCTAAAGTAAAAAAGGGGGAGTTAGGGGCTCATCTTTCCTCTCCACATTCTATTCTTTCCCTTGTTTTATATATTTTAAATTTTTTATCGGTGGATTCTGCTGGAGTATCTGCTGAAGATAAGCACTGGAGGGCTCCTGTTGCAAATCATCCTCTGGTGCGATGGAAAGATCTTTCTACGGGCACTTGGAGGGGACCCGATCCGGTGTTGGTGTGGGCCCGGGGATCTGTTTGTGTCTTTCCACAGGACAATGAAGTTCCTCTTTGGGTTCCTGAATGCTGTGTGCGCCCTGTGGCTGCTGCTGAATCCCGACATGGCAGAGACCTATTGGGCCTTCGTAAAAAACTCTCCCCTTCTGATGCCAATGGGGATTGAGAGCCCAATACGGCCAGCCTTGGCAAACATTATTCTAAGCCTAGGAACTGTAGCCATGTGGTTGGATTCCTCAGAAGGTAATGTATGGTAACTTTTTTCAAAAAACATTGAGAATGTACCACACCTTGGAGATTAAGGATAACTCTGAAGGTCAATGAACTTCAGTTGTAAACAGTAGCATGCCAGCTAAGCCTTTTTCGCATTTTGCAACCCCCCTCAAGCTGGTGTAGTACCTACTTTTCAGGAATGGCTCTGTGCAACATTTATTTGCCTCCTGAAATTCATCTAGCCTTTTTGAAGATACCTCAAAATTTATGAGCCTGAATGTAGCCATTATTGAGGCCATCAGTTCTGCTCCTTGTTTGCTGTTTTTGTTTTCTGTTTTCTTTGTTTCTCAGTTGTTCTCTTGCAGACCTGCCAGCCTAAGTAGTGCTGGGATCAAGAAAAATGGGCCTTGGTGGTTCGTGTTCCTGGAGCCGTGTCCATGCCAGTGGACCGTAGCAGCTAGACACAGATGATGCTCACACGCTCCAGAAGAGACTCTGACATCGCTGTTGCCGTTGTTGCTGTTATAGCAGTGGTGGCCACTGCTGCTATTGTTTCTGGGATTGCTATTTCATATTTGGTTACTACAGCTAGCACAATGGAGACCCTGGCAGCAAAAGTAGCTACCACAGTTAGTTAATCTTTCTTCTTATTGGGCATGACAAATTTAATTCCACTTTTATACATTATAATTGGCTTTGAAAGTTGTAAAATTATTAAAACTCAAGTTCCATTTGCTTATGGGATACCACCTTACAAGGACTCCAATTTGCAGTAAGGCTCGTTTAAGAAGGGAATGGTTCAATTGCCTTTAGCCTCCTGGCTATGGGTGGGTTCGGACTTCTGTTGGTCTTTTCTGTGTCGCACAGATTGCAAGCCCAGTGCCACTTTGAGATCTTTGGCAGCAGTCACTCTACAGCTCACATGGTTGAGTCTGTATGATAATGAGTATTCAGAGACGGGTAATGCTTGGGGGGCTGCCACCAACCTAAGACAGAGCACTTGTGTGGCCTGGGCAAGTGTCTCTATGATGGGTAAGGTGGTCTGCTGGTCCCACGCAACCTAAGTCAGAAGCTCATTTAATAAAAAGGGGGGAACTGTGGGCGCCATGGGCCCTGGCCCCCGGCCCCTGACTGGGAGTGGCTGCAGCCTTGCTTGCTTGACCTTGATCAGATGTCCTCCCTATTCAGATTCCCTGCCGGTATCCACCCTTCTGAATGCTTAAGGGAAGTTCCTTGTTGTGTATCCTGCATTTTGGGCGTTAACTACTTAGATGCAATAATGTAGAACATTGAGTCTGGAATGTAGACCATTGACAGCGAACTTCTGCCATCCGGGGGTTCCTCCATTTGTGCTGTAAGCCTGTACGTATTTAAGGTTTCTTCCCTCTTTCAATAAATGGCATTCGACATCCAATCGTACGGATGACCCGCTGTCTTTTGTCTCTATTTTTTAATCCGCAGCCCTTCGCTCGGACATGGTGAACGGTTATCGGTAATGCGGGCGTTACCGCTACATGACCCATCTCCCCAGCCCCTCCACCTTATTTTGGGACAAATTCTCTCTGTGCTAGCTGGTTTTTATGTCAACTTGACACAAACTAGAGTCATCTGAGAGGAGGGAACCTCAGTTGAGAAAATGCCTCCAGAAGATCTCACTATAGGCAAGCCTGTTATTAATTTTTTTTCTTTTTATTGTAATGTAGTCTGACTTTTTTGGAGCATCAGCCCCCAAATAATGACACAGAGACTTATTATTAATTATGAAAGCTTGGCTTTAGCTTAGGCTTTTCCCCAATTAGCTCTTATAACTTAGTTAACCTGTTTTTATTAATCTATGTTCTGTCATGTGGCTCAGTTACCTCTCCTCTGTACCATATGTCCAACTTCCTCAGTGGCTCACTGGCATCTCTCACCTGCCTAGATTCATCTCCCCAGTCCTGCTCCCTGACCAGAAGTCCCACCTATTCTCTCCTGCCTAGCTATTGGCCATTCAGCTCTTTATTAAACCAGTCACAGTGACACATCTTCACACAGTGTAAACAAATATTCCAAAACAGTTTGTCTGTTTTGAGACAGGGTCTCACATCTGACTCCTGGAACTCACTGTGTATACTAGACTTGCCATGAACTCACAAAGATCTGCCTGACTCTGTCTCCTCAGTATTCGAGTACTAGGATTAGAGGCATGTGACACCACATCTGGCTGCCATTTTCTTGATTAGTGATTGATGTGAGGGACTGTCTTAGTTAGGGTTTCTATTGCACCATAACCAAAAAGCAAGTTGGGGAGGAAAGGACTTGTTAAGCTTGCACTTCAGCATTGCTGTTCATCACTGAGGAAGTCAGGACAGGAGCTCAAACAGGGTAGGATCCTGGAGGAGGAGCTGATGCAGAGTCCAGGGAAGGGAGCTGGTTACTGGCTTGCTCCCCTCTCCCCCCAGACAGGGTTTCTCTGTGTAGCTTTGTGCCTTTCCTGGAACTCACTTGGTAGCCCAGGCTGGCCTCGAACTCACAGAGATCCACCTGGCTCTGCCTCCCGAGTGCTGGGATTAAAGGCGTGCACCACCACCGACCGGCCCCCAACTTCTGTCTTAGTTAGGGTTTCTACTGCTGTGAAGAGACACCATGACCATAACAATTCTTATAAAGGAAAACATTTAATTAGGGCTGGCTTACAGTTTCAGAGGTTTAGTCCATCATCATGGCAGGGAGCATGGCGGACATGCAGGTAGACGTGGTACTGCAGAAGGAGCTGCTACATGTTGATATGCTGATATGAAGTAGACTGTGACATTGGGAGTGGCTTGAGCAAAAGAGACCTCAAAGCCCACCCCCACAGTGATGCACTTCCTCCAACAAGGCCACACCTCTTAATAGTGCCACTCCCTTTGCAGGCCATTTTCTTCCAAACCCCCACAGGGGCCCAGCCTATTTTAGGTAGTGTTATCTCTAGACTGGTGGTTCTGTGTTGTTGGAGTTTTCTTTAGACCACCAACTTCTCCAAAATAAAGACACAGAGACTTATTAATTATCAATGCTCAGCCTTAACTTAGGCTTGTCCCACTAGTTCTTTTAACTTAATTTTTTAAAATAATTATTTACTTGTTTTATGTATATGAGTGCTTTGTTGACTTTATGCCAGAAGAGGGCATTAGATCCTACTGTAGATGGTTGTGAACCACCATGTGGTTGCTGGGAATTGAACTCAGAACCTCTAAGAGCAGCCAGTGCTCTTAACCACTGAACCATCTCTCCAGCCCCCTTTTAACTTAATTTAACCTGTTTCTACTCATCTACATTTTAAAAAAAGATTTATTTATTTATTATGTATACAGTGTTCTGTTTGCATGTATCCCTGCAGGCCAGAAGAGGGAGCCAGATCTCATTACAGATGGTTGTGAGCCACCATGTGGGTGCTGGGAATTGAACTCAGGACCTCTAGAAGAACAGCCAGTGTTCTTAACCTCTGAGCCACCTCTCCAGCCCCTCTACTCATCTACATTTTGGCTTAGGGCTTTTTACCTTTCTTTCATTCTGTATGTCCTACTTTCCTGCTTCATGTCTGGTTGGCTGGCCCCTGGCATCTCTTTGGCGTCTCTTTTTCTTTCTCCTCAGAGCCAAAATTCCTCCCCCTACTTACTCTCCTTGCCCAGAAGTCCCTTCTATACCTCCTTCCTTGCTATTGGCCATTCAGCTGTTTATTAGAGCAATCAGGTGTCTTAGGCAGGCAAGGTGAAGCAGTAACACATCTTTACATAGTTAAACAAATGCAAACATCATTACATAGTTAAATATTCTGCAACATTTCTGGGTTCGGTAAGAAAGCAGGCTGAGCAAGCCAGTAAGCATCACTCTTCCACGTTCTCAGCATCAGCTCAGCTGCCTCCAGGTTACTGCCCTGACTTCCTTCAATGATGGACTACTATATAGTCCAAATAAACCCTTTCCTCCCCAACTGGGTGTTTCATCAGAGCAATAATGACCCTCTGATGCTCTCTGATTGGTCTGCTAGCTGGCCTGTGGACTTCTGACTTGTGTGTGTGTGTGTGTGTGTGTGTGTGTGTGTCCGTGTCCTATCTCTACTTCCCTTCTCCCTTAGGAAGCACAGGGATTACAGATGCTTGAGCTATGTATGCATCCTGCTTGGGCATGGTTCTGGGCACTAGAACCTAGGTCCCCACATGAGAGGTAGACACTTCTACTCAGCCGTCTTCCTGGTCTAGCCTCTGTTCTTTGAGACAGACTTTTGTTATGTAACCCAGCTGACCTCAAATTCAACAATCCTCCACATGAGCCACCATGTCAAGGTTATAAATTATTAGTTAATTAAAAATAAAATACCTTTCCCTCCCTCAAATTCAAAACAGATTGTCCCCTGGGTATTCCTGGGGCAGTGTTAAGGAATCTTAAGAGGATATCAGGGTGCTGGAGAGATGACTCAGTAGTTAAGAGTACTGACTGCTCTTCCAGAGGACCTGGGTTCAATTCCAGCACCCACATGGCAGCTCACAACTGTCTGTAACTCCGGTATACAACACTCTCACATAGACATACATTCGGGCAAAATACCAATGCACACAAAATAAAAATAAATAAGTCATTTTAAAAACAACAGGACATGATGTTCACCTTTCATGTCAGATAACACGTTCCTGACGTCCGGGACAGGAATGTGACACACTCAAGCCACATAGGAAACTATGAAGAACGAGTCTGAACTCTACCTGGGCAACTTCCCCCGTCTTCTGGGCTTTTTGGCCATGGTGAGGGCAAAGAGTGGGATTCCCACATGATGTCTTTTTTCAGAATAATGGACTTGCTTAGACAGAGGCACAGGCTGGGGATATCAGACTGATGGAATGCATATGATTAATCCAGCCTGCTAATTCATTGAAGATAATGTAACAAAATGTATTGGTTTCATCCTTATCATCATTTGTGTGTGTGTGTGTGTGTGTGTGTGTGTGTGTGTGTGCATGCATGCATACCTGTGGATGCGCATGTGAGCATGCTCGTGTGTGCATGAAGCAAGAGGAAGACAGCAGTATCTTCCTTATTGCCTGGAGATAGCATCTCGTACTGAACCAGAGGCTTCCTGTTTCCCCTAGGCCAGCAAGCTCCCAGGTCTGCCTATTTCCACCCACTCTAACACTGGGATTACAGGCTTTTCCAGCCCTGTCCAGCTTTTTATGTAGGTGCTGGAGATTCAGATTCAAGTGTTCACATTTGCAAAGCAAGGACTATTACCAACTGAGCCATTTCTCCACTCCCTATTATTGTTACTTTATTTTTAAAAATTGACTCATTTTATGAGTACAGGTGGTTTGTGTGCATGTGTGTTCGTGCATCATGTGCATGTCTGGGACCTGTGTGGGCATCAGATCCCCTGGAACTGGAGCTACAGATGACTGTGAGCTGCCATGTGGGTGCTGGGAGCTGAACCCGGGTCCTCTGGTAGAGCAGCTGGTGCTCTTCACCACCGAGTCCTCTCTCCAACCGCTCTGCCCCCCCATTGCTATTTTTACATGAAATCTCATGTATCTCAGGCTGGCTTCTTACTTTGTCAAGAATGACCTTGAACGTCTAATTCTCCTGCCTCCAGTTCTTGAGTTTTGGGATTCCAAGCATGTACTACCATCTCCATTTATTCAGTACAGAGGACTGAACCCAGAGCCTATACATGCTGGGCAAGCGCCTTATTAACTGAGCCACATTCCTATTCCCCACATTTAAGTCTTTTTCGATGTAGTTACTTTTATGTGTGTGCGTGTGTCTGTGTGAGGTTTTTTATACTGTGTGCATTCATAGAGGCCAGAAAAGGGCATCAGATCCCCTAGAACTGGAGTTACAAGTGGATGTGAGCCACCATGTGGGTGCTGGGAACTAATCCAGGTCCTCTGGAAGAGCACCAAGTGCTCTTAACCACGGCACCATCTCTCTACCTCCCTTTCCCATTTTTTCATACAATATATTTTGATTGTGTTTTTTTCCTCCCCCAATTCCTCCCGGATTCTCCTTACCACCTTCCTGCCCACCCAACTTTATGTTCTTTTTCTCCCTCATTTAAAACCAAATAATGGGCAGTGGTGGCACACACCTTTAATCTCAGCACTTGGGAGGCAGAACCAGGTGGATCTCTGTGAGTTCGAGGTCAGCCTGGTCTACAGAGCAAGACCCAGGACAGACACCAAAGTTACACAGAGAAACCCGGTCTCGAAAAAACAAAAAACAAAAAAAAAACAAAAAAAAAAAAAAAGAAAAAAAGAAAAAAAAATCTCACCCAAATCTGGGCCTGGATAAGAGCATGCACTACAGAAGACCAGAGTTCGATTCCCAGTACCCACACCAGGTGGCTTACAACCACCTGCAACTCCAACTCCAGAAGATCCAACTCTTCCAGCCTTCATGGGCACCTGCCCACACATGCACATACCCACACAACACATGCACATAATTAAAAATAATAAAATTAAAATAAAAAAATAAAATAAATGGGCTGGAGGAAAGGCTCTTTGGTTATGAGCACTGGCTGCACTTCCAGAGGACCCGGGTTCAACTCCTAGCACCCACAAGGCAGTTCCAGGGGATCTGGCCTCTGAGAGCACTGCATGCAAATGGTACACAGACATACATACAGACAAAATAAATAGAAAAAAATAAATAAGCAAAAACAAAAGCAAGGAACAGGAACACACACACACACAAACTCCACATAAATGAAGATCAGAACAAACAAGTAAAAGACAAGAAATGTCAAAACAAAGCAAAAACAGATGAAAAGGTCTACAAAATACTATTGAGTTTGTTTTCTGTTGGCCGACTCCTCCTGGGCATGGGCCCACCCTGAAGAGTAGTTGATGTACCCAGTGAGACGCCATTGGAGAAAACAGATTTTTCCTCTGCCAGTAGGTATCAGTTGCATATAGCTCTTTGTTTTGGGGTAGGAGCCTGTGCCCATTTCTCCTTCTCAGTGCTGGGGCCCTGTCTGGCTTGGACCTGTGCAGGCTGTGTGTGCTGCCACAGTCTGTGCTCATATGTGTATCATCCCAGTTGTGTCGGAAAGACACTGTTTCATTGGAGTCCTCCATCACCCTGGCTCCTAGAGTCTTTCTGTCTCTTCTTCCAAATAGATCCCTGAGCTTTGAGGGAAGCCAGACTCTACATTTTATTAAATAGTATGTATTAATCATTTTCTTCCCCATGGATATGTCACCAAAATATTCTAAGCCCTGATAATAGTGTTTTCTAGGTATTGCTTATGACCAAAGTCACACATAGCAGGAGACTGGCGTTTTCTGTGTCCTGCCTTAGGGCTTTCCAACCTCCAGGGTCTGTCTCCAGCACATCCCAGGGTCTCCAGCCTAGGGTATCTAATAAGATCTTTTCTCTGAAACCAATCAGATGAAAACAGTGGCTTGGGAGATGCTTATGGGTAAAGTGCCTGTTTCAGAACAGTGAGAACTGCCCCGCAGGTAAAGGCTCTTGCTGGGATCCACACGTGGAAGGAGAGAAAGAAAGAACTCCCACAGTGTCTTCTGACCCCCACCTACGCACAAAATAATTGTGATACAAACACCACCACCAAAGCATGAGAAGCAGACTTTGAATCTCCGGCACCACGTAAGGAGGATGGTGGTGGTACCTTCTGTAACCCCAATGCTGTCAGGAGGACACAGGCCAATTTAGTGAGCTCTATGTTCAGGGAGAGACCTTGTCTCAAAAAGATAAGTAGTGTACACACACACCACACACAAACACACACCATACACATAGGCCACACATACCACACTCACATACACATACTACACACACACTATATACACACACACACCACACCAACACACACATACACCACACACCACACAGACACCATATACACACTCACACAGCACATACCACACACATATCACATACATATACATACACACCACATAACACACACACCACAAATATATAGCCTCCCCCCCCCCCCCACACACACACCACAGAGTGGAAAAAAAAGGCAAGGCCAAAATTCAGCCAAGTTAGAAAGCAAACTCCTTTTCATGTGAAGCCTTCCTCACGCACGGGTGAGCAGTCCCAGAGACCAACCTTAGGCACTACCGCCACCAGGAGTTCAAATGAGTCAGTGTCTGTACTGAAGCCACCTCTTCCTGACACTCACTGAGCGGGTGACTCACAGGCTGTGAACATGAAGGGATCAGTCACAAAGCTCCCTGTGTTCCAGCATGTAATGTGTGTACCATAGCACATCTCCACCCCCCACTGATTGATCTCCCTCCCTCCCTCCCCCCTCTCTTTCTCCCTCCCTCCCTCCCTCTCTCTCTCCCTTCCTTCCTTCTTTCTTCTCTTCTTTTTTTCTAGACAGGGTTTCTCTGTGTAGCTTTGTACCTTTCCTAGATCTCACTCTGTAGACCAGGCTAGCTTCAAACTCACAGAGATCCGCCTGCCTCTGCCTCCCGAGTGCTGGGACTAAAGGCGTACACCACCACCACTGCCTGGCTGGCCGTTCGTTTTTTTGTTTTTTGTGACTTAGATATGGTTTGAGTGTGTCCCATAAGGTTCATGTGTTGGAAGTTTAAGAAGACATAAGGCCCCATGGGAGGTCCCTTGGTCAGTGGAGGTGTCCTTGGGAGGGATTAAGGTAGCGCTCCCTAGAGCCACAGTCAGTTAGTTCTCCAGAAGTTATTATAAAAGGCTGGCTCCTGCTGGATGTGGGGGCCCCTGCTGGGCGTGGGGGCCCCTGCTGGGTGTGGGGCCTCCTGCTGGATGTGGGGGCCCCTGCTGGGCGTGGGGGCCCCTGCTGGGCGTGGGGGCCCCTGCTGGGTGTGGGGGCCCCTGCTGGATGTGGGGGCCCCTGCTGGGCGTGGGGGCCCCTGCTGGGCGTGGGGGCCCCTGCTGGGCGTGGGGGCCCCTGCTGGGCGTGGGGGCCCCTGCTGGGTGTGGGGGCCTCTGCTGGGTGTGGGGCACTTGCTTCTAATCCCAGCACCCAGGAGGCAGTAGTAGACGGATCTCTGAGTTTGAGGTCAAGCTGGTCTACATGGAGAGATCTTGTCTCAAATATTACCCTCCCCCCCCCCAAAAAAAAGAGTGGCCCCAGACCGTGCCTGTTCTCTGCCTTCCGTGTGGAAAGTCCCTCCCCTCCACTGTGTACAACACCACCGTCACCAGGCCCTGCGCAGACACACTGGCGCCATGCCCTGGACTTTTAGAATAGCAAGCTACCGAAGTAAGTAACCCCTTTCCTTCGAATTCCTTAGCCTCCAGGATTTTGTGGACAGCAACAGCAACACTACTAATCTGAGGTTTGTTGTTCCACTGGCTCAACTGTCTGTGCTGCTGTGAAGAAACCCTATGATCCTTTCAAGACAGGCCTTTGGAAGCACCAGTGAAGAAGACTCAGTTTGGGTTGTTAGCACTTCAAACATAAAAATAAAGTTCTTTACCACATTAACCAGTTGCTAATTGGTTTTTCCAGGAATGCATGAAATGTAGTGCACAGACGTCCTAAGGGAGACCAGTCCTCCAGTTTGCTCCTCAAGGTGGAGTGAAAAGTTAGTTTTGAGTTTTCCCCACAAGTGGGACAGGAAGCAAAGACTAAGAGGAGACAGAAATTGGTGCAGAAATTGGAAGATGGCAAGACAGAGCTCTTCCTGTAGGGATGATGTACATACCTGGGGGGCTGAGGCAGGAGGATCATGAGTTCAAAGCTAGCTGTGTAGGAAGCCCCTGTCTCTAAAACCACAAAGAATAAAAAAAAAAAAAGAAAGAAAGAAAGAAAGAAAGACGAATTTCCTGGCTTCTTAGCTAAAAGTGCAAAGGTAGAATCAGATGTCTGAGATCCAGTTAAGTCCTGTGTTGCCCCCCAAAGGCTGGTGTGCTGGAGGTTTACTAAGACATAGGGCTCCTCTGGAGGTTCCTTAGTCAGGGGAGACAGTCCTGAGCCGAGTCATTCTCCAGAATGTGAGTCAGTCCCTGGCTGTTCTCAGTGCTCCTGGCCGTTCTCAGTGCTCCTGGCCGTTCTCAGTGCTCCTGGCTGTTCTCAGTGCTCCCTCACTTGGCTCTGTGGTGCTGTCCCTGGCTGTTCTCAGTGCTCCCTCACTTGGCTCTGCGGTGCTGTCCCTGGCTGTTCTCAGTGCTCCCTCACTTGGCTCTGCGGTGCTGTCCCTGGCTGTTCTCAGTGCTCCTCACTTGGCTCTGCGGTGCTGTCCTTGACTGTTCTCAGTGCTCCCTCACTTGGCTCTGTGGTGCTGTCCCTGGCTGTTCTTAGTGCTCCTCACTTGGCTCTGTGGTGCTGTCCCTGGCCGTTCTCCCTCACCGAGACCTGAGAGCTGCAGCCTCACAGCTGACCAGCATCCCAGTAACCATATCTCCTGGTTTGGGTCAGAGGAGCTTACTTTTCTGTTTTGCCTTATTAAGTTTCTTTGTGTGTGTAGGTGTGTGTGTTTTCACATGTACAGATACATGTGCATGTGTGTGTGCATGTGGAGGCCAGGGGGTGACGATGTTAGGGTCTTCCTCAATTTTTCTCCACATTTATTTATTTGTTTATTTTTAATTTAATTTTTTTTTGTTTTGGTTTTTCGAGACAGGGTTTCTCTCTGTAGCTTTGGCGCCTGTCCTGGAACTCACTCTGTAGACCAGGCTGGCCTCGAACTCACAGAGATCTACCTGCCTCTGCCTCCCGAGTGCTGGGATTAAAGGCTTGTGGCACCATGCCTTTAAAGTTTTTTTTTTTTTTTAGAGATTTATCTTTAAATAATTTTAAAAATATTTTAAAGGTTTATTTATTTATTTATTTATTTATTTATTTATTTATTTATTTATTTATTTATTATGTATACAGTATTCTGCCTGCATGTGTCCATGCAGGCCAGAAGAGGGCGCCAGATATCATTACTAGTGGTTGTGAGCCACCATGTGGTTGCTGGGAATTGAACTCAGGACCTCCGGAAGAACAGTTGGTGCTTTTAACCACTGAGCCATCTCTCCAGCCCCTAAAAATATTTTTTTATTTTTAGAGATTTTTTAATTTTATGTGACGAGTGTTCTGCCTGTATTATGTATGTATACATATATGTATGTGTATGCATGCATGTATGTACACCACCACTAAGGTTAGTATCAGCCAGTTATGGTGGTACCCTGTAATCTTAGCAACCTGGAGAATATAGAAAGATCTCAAGTTCAAGACCAGGCTGTGCTCCAGAGTGAGACTTCGTTTCGAAAAATCAAAAGCAGGATGGATTGTGGTGATACACCGATATCCCAGCACCCAGCAGGTTGAGGCAGGAGGATTGCCACACAAAGGCGATAATCTATGGCTACACAGTACAATCCTGTCTCAAGAAAGCAAAGACTGAGCAGGAGACCCAAGAAATTGGAATCCTATGGTGGATTCCAGGGTGGCCTCAAACTTGGGATGCTTCTGCCTCAGCGTCCAGAGGACTGACATGAAATCCTCCTTTCTGGGTCTGAGAAGAGGACCTGGCAGCTAAGAGCACTTGCAGCTCTTGCAGAGGGCCCAGTTTGGGTGACTCCTGACCATCTGAAACTCCAGATCCAGAGGCTTCAATGTCCTCTCTAGGCCTCTGTAGGCACCTGCACACATGCGCATATCCACACAAGACACATATAATTTTTAATTATTTTAAAACCTTTCTTTATGGGGTTGAGGAGACGGCTCAGTGGGATAAGTCTTTGGGGTGGGAAGTGTGAGGACCCAGGTTCAGATCGTCAGAACACATACAAAGCCAGTGTGGTGGAGCACATCTGTAATTCCAGGGCTCCTCCAGTGGGATGGGAGAGAAGCAGGAGAATTCCCAGAGGGCTTTACGCCAGCCAGCCTGGCACACACAGCCACAGGCACGAGACCGTGCTTCAAAGGGGAGAAGGTGAGTACTGACACCCAGGCTTGTTCCCTGACCTCACATTCGTGCCACAGTGTGCCACATGCACACCCACACTGCTTTGTGATACACACCAAAACATTTCCAGGCAAGACCTTTTGGAGGTTGCTGTCCACAATTAAAGAAGTCTCAAAAGAACCAAAGCCTTGGCCTCTGGTGGACTGGTTAGCCTCTTCAGCTAGGCTTCAGAGAGCCTTGCGGGAATGGAGTTGGAGGAGAAGTGGGTAGGGTTGGAATCTAGGGTGGGGAGGGAGGGTTCTCAGCAGCCCAGCTGAGGGTCCTGCAATGTTAACACCCTCCACCACCTTCCTCCCTCCTCCTGCTTCTTAGATCTCAGGCTTTCCCTCCAAAGCCTTGCTTGCTTGTGGACATGGAAAGAAAGGCTAGTTGGGTCTGGAGCCAACTCCAGGCTGCTTCCTACTTTCTGGAGCTTCCTCTGAAGTTCAGCGACTCTGAACCCTTGTTCTCAGCACCACGTTTATCAGCCCTTTAGAATTTTCCAAAGTGGCTTCATTTTGATCTCCCACATGCCCCTATTGTTCCTCATTAAGAGGGCAGCTGTACTGGGGAGTTTGATATATTTTAACCACTGACTTTTCCCCTTCCTCCCCCTCCTGTAAACATCAGTCCCCACAGACAGCATGCTGAGAGCCACACCTGTATTACCAGGTAATCTGATGGGCTGAGAAAACCCCTCCCCTCTGGTACCGATCACTGTCTTCTATGACAAGACACAGGCGGGCACCATGGGACAACAGAAAGTTCCTTTTAGATGTGCTTCATACAACATGGAGTCTAAACATGAAAGTGGGGCTGCTGAGAGGGCCCAGTGGCACTTGCCACCAAACCCAAGGAGCTGAATTCAGTCCCTGAAGCCTACAGAGTAAAAGGAGAGAGACTTCTGCAAGTTGTCCACTCATCTTCACATGCCCCTGGGGGAGGGTATGAGCGTGTACACACACACACACACACACACACACTCAATCAATCAATGTAATAACATTAATGTAATAGCTAGACTTGATGGCACAAGCCTATAACTTCATCTTGAGAGGCTGAGGCTTAGGAGTTGGGCTGGAGAGTGAATCTGAGACTCGCTTGGGCTGCACAGCAGTAACACCCAGTCTCCAAGAAACAAAAGCACATGAAGTACACGGAATCCTGAAACTGCCATAAGGGGAAAACACAGGCTGAAGTGGAAAGCAGAAAGATGTGAGGGTGTAAGAAGAGACTCCAGTGTCAGTATGGTTCTCCACGGAGCAGCTGCCAAGATGGAGTTGGACTGTGATGGGCTTATGGGAAGGAAATCCCCAAGAAGGATGAAGGGAAGGAGGCACTGAGGGGAACTAGTCTTCAGATCTCAATGCAGGTCTAACAGCAGTGAGGGGAAGGAGGGGAACTGGGCGGGAAGAGACTCACACTGGGCAGGGAAATGGTGTTTGCCTAGTTTGTACAGGGCCTCAGTTCCATGCTCAGCATTCACTGTCAAACAGATGGACAACAGACAGACAAGGTCCCTATGGATGTCACAGGCATTTGTGAACATATCACCCTAAAGTCAACACCCTCAACATGTGGCTTCAGTTACCCAAGCAAGGGAGTGACACTCACAACAGTCCTTTCTTATTTTATTTATCCTTGAACGTGTGTTTGTCTCTGTGTATCTATGTACACATGGAGGCAGCCACCCTCCGAGTCCAGAAGAAGGCACTGGGTGCTCTGGAGCTGGGGTTCCAGGTGGTTGTGAGCTGCCCGACAAGGTTGCTGGGAACTGAACTTGGGTTTTCTGAAGAGCTGTGAGCCGTCTCTCCAGCCCCAACAACAGTGTTTTTATTCCATTTTAGTGAGGTTTACTATTGCTATGATGAAACATCATGACCAAGCAACTTGGAGAGTGTCATAGTTAGGGTTTCTATCGCTGTGAAGAGACACCATGACCCTGGTAACTCTTTTTTTTTTTTTTTAATTTTATTTATTTTATTTTACAATACCATTCAGTTCTACATATCAGCCATGGGTTCCCTTATTCTCCCCCCTCCCACCCCCTCCCCTTGCCCCCAGCCCACCCCCCATTTCCACCTCTTCCAGGGCAAAGCCTCCCCCAAGGACTGCGATCAACCTGGTAGACTCAGTCCAGGCAGGTCCAGTCCCTTCCTCCCAGACTGAGCCAAGTGTCCCTGCATAAGCTCCGACCCTGGTAACTCTTATAAGGAAAACATTTAACTAGGGCTGGCTTACAGTTCAGAGGTTCAGTCCATTATCATCATGGCAGGAAGCATGGCAGCATGCAGTCAGATATGGTGCTGGAGAGGTAGCTGAAAGTTCTACATCTGGATCCATAGGCAACAGGAGGGAGAGGGAGAGGGAGAGGGAGAGGGAGAGGGAGAGGGAGAGGGAGAGGGAGAGGGAGAGGGAGAGGGAGAGGGAGAGGGAGAGGGAGAGGGAGAGGGAGAGGGAGAGGGAGAGAGACTGGGCCTGGTTTAGGTATTTGAAACTTCAAAGCTGGCTCCCCAGTGACACACCTCCTCCAGCAAGGCCACACCTCCTAATAGAGCCACTCCCTGGTGACCAAGCATTCAAGTCTATAAGCCTTTGGGGGCCGTTCCTATTCAAACCACCACAGGAAAGAGTTTATTTCACTCATAATTCCATATAACAGTTCATCATCAAAAGCAGTGAGGAAGCCGGGCGGTGGTGGCACACACCTTTAATCTCAGCACTTGGGAGGCAGAGACAGGTGGATCTCTGTGAGTTAGAGGCCAGCCTGGTCTACAGAGCGAGAACCCTGTTTCAAAAAACCAAAACCAACAATAACAATAAGAAAGCAGTGAGGGCAGGAACCTGCAGTCAGGCGCTGATGCAGAGGCCATGGAGGGGAGCTGCTTACTGGCTTGTTCCCCATGGCTTGCTCAGCCTGCTTTCTTATAGAATCCAGGACACCAGCCCAGGGGTGGCCCCACTTAAGAGTGGGCTGGGCCCTCCTCATCAATCACTAATAAAGAAAATGCTTTTCTTTCTTTCTTTCTTTCTTTCTTTCTTTCTTTCTTTCTTTCTTTCTTTCTTTCTTTCTTTCTTTCTTTCTTTCTTTCTTTCTTTCTTTCTTTCTTTCCTTCTCTCTCTCTCTCTCTCTCTCTCTCTCTCTCTCTCTCTCTCTCTCTCTCTCTCTCTCTCTCTCTCTCCCTCCCTCCCTCCCTCCCTCCCTCCCTCCTAGACAGGGTTTCTCTGTAGACTAGGCTGTCCTCAAACTCAGAGATCCACCTGCCTCTGCTCCCGAGTGCTGGGATTAAAGGCATGCATGCCACTACTCGGCTACTTTCCACCACCTTATTCTTTTAGGACAGTGTCTCTCACTGAATTGGAAGCTCAACCTTAGAGTAAGGCTAATTGGAAAGCCAGTGAGCCAGGGGATCTTGTGGTCTCTGTCATCAGGGAATGCTCCATGTCAGTTTTTTTTCCATGGGTGCTGGGATTTGAACACAGGACTTTAGCTTGCACCTTTACCACTGAACCATCTCCCTGGTCCCGTTGATCGTCATTCTTCTACACTCACATCCTACGTTTGCAAATGTGTTTTGAAACTCCACATTTCATTATCACCACTTCAACATTATACAGTGCTCTAAAAACATAAAGAATGTAAAGGATAACAAAAATACAAGGGGAGGAAAACATAGTAAATCTCATTCTACTTAATAAGTAAAACAAGTCAAGCCTCTTTGAATGTCGTGTGTCCCCTTCCTCCCCCGACTCCCACCCCCAGAAAGAACTGCTCTAAGAATTGGGCTTTGCCCCTCCCTCCCTCATCTTGCTATGTAGTGAGACAAGCCAGGTCTTGAAGTCACAGCCTCCTCTCTCTGTCTCCCAAGTACTGAGGTGCAGGGGTACATCTTCTGCAATCTCAGACATGGGAGGCTGAGGCAGGAAGATTGTCATGAGTTTGAGGCCAGCCTGGGTCACATAGTGAGTATGAGATCTTGTCTCAAAAATCAAAACACAAAAACAAACTGATACAAACAAAAACAACCAACTAGGGTTACACAGAGAAACTCCGTCTGAAAAAAACAAAACCAACCAACTAAACAAACAAACAAAAATCAAAGTGATTCTAATTAGGTAACAGGGAAGAAGCTCTTACTGAGCCTATCCAGTCTGTCTGTCTTCTGTCCCTCCCTCCCTCTGGAACACTGCCCATCAGGGGCTGATCAGGCAGGACACACAGCAGCCTCTCTTGCACAGTTGGGACACATCAAAGGCTATGATTGTTTTTAGGTACCTGAACTACCAACCATTTTTCTAACTGCTCATTAGTACTTTAAAAAAAATGTCAACAATGGAACAGATTTCTTTTTGGCTTGTAGAAATGTATTAAAATTGATGATTTATTATTATTATTATTATTATTATTAGTTAGTAGTAGTCTTTTGAGACATATCCTTGGCTGTCCTGGAACTTGATATGTAGACCAGGGCAGCCTTGAAATCACAGAGATCTGCTTGCCTGTCTCTTAAATGCTGAGATTAAAGGCATGTGCTACCATGTCATGTTGACATTTAAACTTTAAAAAAATTTATATATTTAATTTATGTATGTCTCTGTTTATGTATGTGTATGCTTGTGCATGTGCCAATGTGTGCTGCAGGACAGGTGTCTTTTACAACTCTTTACCATTCCTTTGAGAAAAGAACTCTCCTTTAGCTGAGGCTTGTGCTTTCTCAGCCCAGGTATGAACTCACAAATCCCAGATGGAGCTATAATGTACATCCAACATCCAACTTGTTATATGGGTGCTGGGATTTCAACTCTGCTTCTCATGATTGCCCAGAAAGTGCTCTTAACCACTGAGTCATTTTTCTAGGCTTCTTATATAACATTCTGTCCCACGTGGTATCCATCCAGGCTTGCAACAGGTAAGCCACACAAACCCTTAAGTTTCTAGGATAAGGTATTGGTATGGATCCAATCATGTATTTATTTATTTATCTAGGTTTTTTGAGACAGGGTTTCTCTGTTTAGCCCTGGATGTCCTGGAACTCACTTTGCAGACCGGGCTGACTTCAAACTCACGGAGATCCTCCTGCCTCTGCCTCCCAAGTGCTGGGATTAAAGGCATGTGCCACCACTGCCTGGCCCAATTATGTATTTTTTTTTTTTAAATAAGCCAGTGTTAGCAAGGGCATTCTTCCTTCCTTTCTTTCTTTTTTAAATTTATTTAACTTTATTTTTTATGTGCATTGGTGTGAACATGTCAGATCCCCTAGAATTGGAGTTACAGACAGCTGTGAACCACCATGTGGGTGCTGGGAATTGAACCCAGGTCCTCTGGAAGAGAAGCCAATGCTCTTAATCACTGAGCTATCTCTCCAGCCCTCCCAATTATGTATTTTTAAAAACTATATTTATTTTACTTTATGTATATGGATGTTTTGCTCACGTGTATATGTGCACCATGTATGTGCCTGGTGCCCATGGAGGACAGAGGAGAGCATTGGACCCCCTGGAACTGGAGTTAAGAATGGTTGTGAACCTCTACCTGGGTGCTGGAAATCAAACCCCGGTCCTTTGGAAGAACAGCCAGTGCAACTGCTGAACCATTTCTTCAGCCCCTAATCATGTAATTTTATGACAAGGTTGCTATAGTGCAGTTCAGATAGGCCTTGAACTTACTACCTAATGCTTCTACATCCCAGGTAGCTGTGACTATAGGTGCATGGCACCATGTCCAGCTTCAGTTAAAAAAGTTTTGAGTTGGGCAGTGGTGGCACATGCCTTTAATCCCAGCACTCGGGAGGCAGAGGCAGGTGGATCTCTGTGAGTTGAAGGCCAGCCTGGTCTATAGATTGAGATCAAGGACAGGCACCAAAACTACACAGGGTTTTTTTTGAGATAGGATCTTATTATGTAGCCTAGGCTGGCTTTCCACTTGAGACCCTCTTGTCTCAGCCTTATATATGGTGAGATTATAGGCATGTACCACAAGGATACTCAATCTTGAATCCTTAACCCTGACATTACAGAATCATATGAGATATGGCATATGTGCATAAGTCATCAATCCAAGTCTCTAAGGATTTTCTGGGGGATGGTAAACGCTCATTTCTTTTCATGGATGTATACTGGATTGCTGTTTTACTTTGTTTTTGAGACTAGGTCTCTCTATGTAGCCCCATGTAGATGAGGCTGGCCTCAGAGATTTGTCTGCCTCTCTTCCAGAGGGCTGGGATTAAAGGTGCGCACCAGCATGCCCAGCTGAGATAGCTTTTGCTGTCATGATACAATGTCCCTGATCTTTCCTTCATGCCTCCTGCTTTTTTTTTTTTTTTTAAATTAATTTTTTTTTTGGAGCTGAGGACCGAACCCAGGGCCTTGCACTTGCTAGGCAAGCACTCTACCACTGAGCTAAATCCCCAACCCCTCATGCCTCCTGCTTTAACCCTTGCCCCCAAGAACAACTGGCAGTCATATCTGACTGGTCTCCCTGTCTTCCCTCCGTTCAGTCACTCCCATCCTCCAGTTGCAGGCTGTAGTCTGCTTTCCCTGCGGACTTTGAGTAAAGGACACAGCCCTCACCTCGCCATCTCCTACCACGCAGTACAGCCCACAGACAGATGGTCCATACATGGCTACTGCACTTTCTGCTGGATGCCCTGGGCTTGTCCACGTTGTGCAACTGTCACCTGGTGAGAAATTTCCTCTAAAAATAGGCAGTTTCTGTTTCAGGTATGTTTTTTTGTGATATACCCCCTCACTGCCCCACCCAAGTCTCTTAGACACCGAGGACCAGAGAGGCATTCAAACCCTTCACCACAACACCCGCATCCCTCCTAAGAACCAACGAAGTCGGGGTCATTCTTTCCCCTCAATGCCCCTGGCCGCTGTCTACAGGAACTCTTGCTGAGAATCTGCTCGTCGTCCTGCCGCTCTGTCTCTGTTTCCTTCAGTGATCAAGCCCCCCATGGCTCAGCAGTGCTTCCACAGTGAATATTTTGACAGTCTGCTGCATGCTTGCAAACCTTGCCACCTCCGCTGTTCCAACCCTCCTGTGCCCTGTCAGCCTTACTGCAACCCAAGTAAGTGAGACTCTTGCACAGCTGCTTCTTGGTGGGAAGCACTCTTGAGAGAGAATAAACGTTATGGAGAGGTGGGGAGTTTTGTTTTCCTGAATCAAACCCAGAAATCAAGCAATGATTAAAATGCCTCCTGGAGAAAAGGAATTATTCAGAAACAAACTCAATTTTATTCAGCACCAATGATGATGAAGATTTCATCAGCTCTTAATTAAGTGGTAGCTAGAATTTAAAAGTCAATGTTGGTGAAGCCAGGGATGAGTAGTATATGTCTCTAATTCAGTCGTTCTCAAGCTTCCTAATGCTGCGACCCTTTAACACAGTTTCTCATGTTGTGGTGACCCCCAACCATAAGATTATTTTGTTGCTACTTAATAACTGTAATTTTGCTACTGTTATGAATCGTAATGTAAATGTCTGATATGTGACCCCTGTGAAAGGGTTATTCAACAACCCTAAGGGGTCTTGAACCACAGGTTGTGAGAACTGTGCAAATTTGAGGTTAGCCTGGACTACACAGTGAATCCTGGGCAGCTTGGGTTAGAGTGAGAGCCTGTCTCAAAAACAACAGAAGGAGCCAAGCCGTAGATGGGTTGGTGAATGCCTGGCTGGTGCGCACACCCCTGCCTCTGTCTCCAGCACTACGTGTCGTCATGCTGCTGCACAGCCCAGCACTCACATAGGCGGTGGACTCATCCCCAGCCATTCTTGGACGAGATCACCTAATCTATGAAGACTTTTTCTCAATAAACATCCCCACAGAGTAAAGTGTTCATCATGAACATGCAACAGGGGAGTCCAGTGTTAGAAAGTTCATACTGTATGTGCATATGAGCTCTGGCCTCCTAGCTCTGTGATATTCTTTAATTAAAGGTGTGACCGGCTCAATGAAAGGAACACACATTGTTCTCTGGACCTTCTTGGGCTTGACCTTGATCGTCTCTTTGGCACTTTTCACACTCATGTTCTTGCTGAGGAAGATGAACTCTGAAGCACTGAAGGGCAAACTTCAAAGCTCAGGTCAGTTGGATGGTGACTCTTTGAAATCTATTTCTGTAGGGTGGCTCTTCCAAGTTTCATTTCCTTTTCCTTTTTTAACTTTGACTTTTTTTGTTACAGCACTTTCAAATGTGTCAGTGGATACTTGAAATTTTCAGCTGGGTGTGGTAGCACTTGCCTGTCATCTTAGCACCTGGGTAGGGCAGCCAGCAGGATCAAAGGCGTCAAGGTCACCCTCAGCTACATGTAGAGTTTGAGGTCAGCCTGGGCTACAGGAGACCATGTCTCAAAAGAAAACATAAAAAAACCCGTCAATGCCCCCCCCCCCCAAACAAACAAATCAACCAACAACAGGGAAATCCTGGCATTGACAGCTACTTTACAGGTCTCCTTCCAATGCCCATTCCCCGAGTTCTTCTCTTGGTAATTGGTCTTAAGGCTTCCTTGGTAAGTGTCTTTGACTGAAGTTAACACACTGATGAGATAATGTTATCCCACATGAATAACCAGGCCTACTACTCTCAGGCTGAGGGTTTTGGCAAGTTCCCTGGTTATGTTTTTAATACAATTATAAGCACTGCTTGCATGTGAACATTTTATTACCCAAAATGCTAGAAATGAATAACCAGTTGCTCCTGAATTCACTAACCATCTCAAGAATAATTATTAGGCAACAGAGTACCAGTCTCCGAGAAGTAAATGCTCCACCTGAGAATCTCTTAGGCTAAAAAGATTTTTATAGCACTCTTCCCTGTGATCTGATTCTCAGACACACAGCAGCCACTGACCTGTATCTATCTTTTCTTAGTTAACTTTCTTTTCTGTTGGTGTGTGTGGTGCAGAAATGTGAGTGTGCTGTTGCTCATGAGTTCAGAGCAGGACTTCAGGTATCTTCCTCTACTGCTCTTTGCTTTATTGCCATGAGACAGGGTCTCTCAGTGGACCAGAAGCATGCTGTTGCGGCTATGATGTCTAGCTCCCATCTCTGCCCTTGGGAGGTTACATGATGAGGTTACAGGCATGTGCTTGCTATGAGTGTGCCAGAGATTTAAACTCAGGTCCTCATGCTTGCAAGTTCTTATAGTACTAAGCCATCTTCTGAGCCCTTGTCCTGATTCTTTGTGCATTTGGTTTGCATGCACAAACTGCAAAGCATCTTCCTCATTGCTCTCTAGGGCATCAGAGTGGTGGGTAATTCACTCCCTCTTCTGTTCTTCATGTGGTCCGTAGACAGTCATATGTATATGTTCCAATCTGAGAGTGGGTGTGTGCATGTGAGTATAGTGCCTCTGGGTGTCAGAAGAGGGCATTAGATCCCCCTGTAGTCAGTTACGGTGGTTGCTAGGGACAGAACTCTGGAGGAGCAGTGCTGCCCCCTAATCACTGAATCAGCTCTTCAGCCCTAGAATTAATTATTATTATTATTATTTTAGGACAGGGTATTTCTGTGTAGCCTTGGCTGTCCTGGAACCCGCTTTGTAGACCAGGCTGGCCTTAAGCTTAGAAATCTGCCTGCCTCTGGGATTAAAGGCATGTGCCTTGCTGGGCGGTGGTGGCGCATGCCTTTAATCCCAGCACTCGGGAGACAGAGCCAGAGGATCTCTGTGAGTTCGAGGCCAGCCTGGGCTACCAAGTGAGTTCCAGGAAAGGCGCAAAGCTACACAGAGAAACCCTGTCTCAAAAAACAAAAAAACAAAAACAAAAACAAAAAGGCATGTGCCACCACCACCCATTGAAAATTTGTAACGTACAAATTGTACATATGTAAAGTACATGGTATAATGTTCTGATTACAGATATATAGGGAAACAGTGACTATGGTCAAACAAATAACACATCCACCTCTTTACATAGTTGACCGGTTTTGGTGATAGGGTCTCATGTATCTTTGACTATGTAGCTCAGAATGACTTGAGCCTCTCGGATCCTCATGCTGCCATCTCTCCAGGCCCAGCATTACAGATGTGCACCATCAGGCTTGGTTTGTGAAGTTCTGGGGGTTGAATACAGAGCTTCTTGAGCATGCTAGCTGAGTGAGCCAATGGAACCCCATCCTGGCTCTTTAGCGTTCTTCCTGGTGGTGAGGCTGGCTGGAATCTACTCTCTGTTTGCAGCACTACAGTATCATCCAGTCATCTAGTCACAGGCCGGCTCTACAGAGTTCTTATGTAACTGCAGCTCTGGACTTCCGACCATCTGCTTCTCATTTCCCCCACCCCCTTGCTTCTGGTAACCACCATTCTGCTGTTTTGCTGTAAGCAGCTTCTTTAGGCCCACATGGAAGTGAGGTCAGGCAGGCCTTTTCTTTCTGTGTTTAATGTATTTTTAGAGCGAGTCTGAATGAGATGTTTCATTATTTATTTATTTTTATGTATATGGGTGTTTTCCTTCATGTGTTTGAGTACCACATGTGCACACTGCCCCCAGAGACTGGAGTTACGGACAGTTGTGAGTCACCGAGTGAGTGCTGGGAATTGAACCCAAGTCTTCTGCAAGAGCAGCCAGTGCTCTTAGCGGCTAAGCTATTTCTCCAGCCCCCTGAAAGAGATGTTTTAGAAGATAAGGCTACACTGTGGAGTGTTGAGAAGCAGAAGCTGAATCTTTTGTGTGTGAGTGTAGGTGCATGCCATAGCATGTGTGGAGGTCAGAGGACAACTTCCAGGAGTCACTTTGCATTTTCCACTTTGAGGCAGGGGCCTCTTATTTCTCATGCTTAGACTCAGTCTCCAAGATACCTGGTCTTCAAGCTTCTGGGGTAATTTTCCTGTCTCTGCCTCTAACCTCACTATAGACCTGGGATTACAGGTGCCTGCTGCCATACCCCATTTTTTGAGATCCGCCTGCTTCTGCCTCCTAAGATCTGGGATCAAAGATGTGCACCACCACCATCTGGCCAGTCACACCCCATTTTTATAGTGGGTTCCGAGGATCTGAACTCAGGTAGTCATTTTATGTGACAAGTTCTTTTTCTCTCTTTTTCCTCTCCTTTCTTTTTTTCTTTTCTTTTCTTTTCTCTTCTTTCTTCCTTCCTTCCTTTCTTTTTTTGAGACAGGATTTCTTTGTGTAGCATTGCACCTTTCCTGGAGCTCACTCTATAGTCCAGGCTGGCCTCGAACTCACAGAGATCCGCCTGCCTCCACCGCTGGGTGCTGGGATTAAAGGTGTGTGCCACCACTGCCCGGCTCTTCTTTCTTTTTCAAGGCAAGGTTTCTCTGTATAACCTTGGCTGTCCTGTCAGGTCTGTAGACCAGGCTGGCTTTGAACTCAGAGATCTGCCTGTCTCTGCCTCCCAGGTACTGGGATTAAAGTTGAGCACCACCAGCACGAGGCAGAACAAGTGCTTTTTAAAATTCATTCTTCACAGATGTGTACTGGAGACAAACTGGGGTCTTCTATGTGAGGTCAAAGGACATTCATTTGGTCTTCACCTGTAATATCAGTGGTCTGGAGGGTGAAGCAGGCAGAAGGGTCACCAACAGTCTGAGGCCATGAGCTGGAGAGATGGCTCACAGTTTGGTTTCCAGCATCCACACAGCAGCTCACAGCCTTTTATGTCAGTTCCAGGGGATCCAACATTTATTCTGTACCAGACATATACATGGTACACATACATACATGCAGCAAACACAAACATTATAGAATAAAGTGAGTAGGAGGCCAACCTGGGCTACAGTGAGTTCTAGACTAACTTGGGCTACAGAATGAGACCTTGCCCCACACACAGAAAAATTAATGTACTGAAACATGCACCATAAGATGTCATGTCAGGAAAACTAGGACACAGGACATATCTTGAATGTTGGTGAGACGCTCAGTGGATAAAAGATACTTGCTGCAAAGCCTGTTTAGGCTGACTTTGATCTACTCCCATAAGCTGTCCTGATGGTCACAGGTGCACTGTGATGTGACTTTTTCCACCACAATAAAATAAAATAAAATAAAATAAAGTAAAAATCCCTTCTATATTCTTTCCCCCTCTGGTATTGGAGATTGAACTCAGGGCCTTTCTGGAACATGCTGGCTCCAAACTCTTCCTGCCTCAGCCTCCTGCGTGGCTGGGATTACAGGTGTGTGCCACCAGGTTCAGCTTTTGCTTCTGTATTCTGAAATGTCACTCACAGGCTGACTCTGAACTGCTGGGACATATGCTAATTCCCTGTGTAAGATGAGGTCAACCCTCAGAACTTGCAGGAGCCAAGTGGGTAATACGTATATTGACTGATCGGTTTGTGGCTTTGCCAACAAGGTACCCACACCTGCTTGGAGGTTGCAGCTGCTGTCTTGCACTCTGGCCCACTGTCCCCATGTCCCTCCTGTCGCCACATTCTCAAGTCTTTATGGAGTCTAGCTGCGTACATTCTCACGTGAAACCTGAGTTTTAAATGTGGTCAACATAAGACAAGATTTAAAAACTCTATATACTCAAAAAGCACCTGCCTCAGGGCCATGCCTGTGCTGGTGACCCTCGCTCGGCATAGGATGCACTCTGATTTCTGCCATGCATGCTATGCTATGACAGTATCACTGGGACCTTCAGGTAAATGCCTGTTTTTGTATCATCAGGATCCATTCTGCTGGACAAGGCCAGTACTGACCCGAGGAGGAGCAGGGCTGATGACGTAAGGATTCTTCCCGGAAGCCTGGCGTACACAGTGGAAGAATGTACCTGCGAGGACTGTGTCAAGAGCAACCCTAAGGTTGATTCTGACCATTTCTTCCCACTTCCAGCCATGGAGGAGGGTGCAACCATTCTTGTTACCACAAAAACGAGTGACTATGGCAAGAGTGTGCCAACTGCTTTGGAAAGTGTCCCAGGGATGGAGAAACCAATTCTTTCTAGAGAATGAACCTCTTTCTGGTATAAAGCCACTTTGAGAACCTTTGCCAGAGGGAGAGCTGATGCTTTTGATGTCTTTAGGATGACTTTATCAGCTGGGAATATAGCTTTTGTCCTTCAATTCTGAAAACTCTTTACATTATATTCATTCTCCATCTTATCATTGGGAGCTTAACTGTGGAAGGTTCCTTGGTTTTATTTGAATTTTTGATTCTCTCTTAAAAAAAAAAAAAAGGAAGCTCTATGAGCCCTAGAGTATCATGTTTCTATGGAGGCACACACAGACATGGTGTATTTCAGGACAAATCGAATTCTTCTGATGGCCAAAGGAAGCAAGGTTATCCCGTGTTTTTCTGTAAATAGGAGAAGCCAGGCCAATATGGTGTGCAATGCACACACAGGCTCTCTAGGTTCCCAGCTTATGGCAGCAGCAGACATTAGTATGCTTACACAAATGCATGTGTCATTGCTCACTGTGACAAACAGGAACCTGGTACTGTTTTCAGCTCAAGTGCAGGTGTTGTGATCACTTATGTAGGCTTAATGGTGCCAGAGACTGCTCCGAGTCATTCACACAAACACAAGGGAGGTAGACAATTACTACCTCCATCTTACAGTTGCTGTCAGGACTGAGGATGTGGTTTAGTGGTAAAATACTTGCCTACCATGCTCAAGGTCCTAGGTTCAACCTCCAGCTTACACACCACACACACACACACACACACACACACACACACACACAGAGAGAGAGAGAGAGAGAGAGAGAGAGAGAGAGAGAGAGCGCGCGAGAGAGAGAGAGCAGGGTAGCAGTCAGTGAGTTATTGTCTTATTTTGTCTGTGGAACTATAACAAGATATTTGAGGCTTGGTAATATATAAAGTACCGAAATGTATCTCTTTCCTTATAAGCTGCCCTTGAACTCTTGATTTTCCTGCCTTAGCCACTGAGATTATATTTATGCATGACCTACACTACCACACCACGTGCTTCTGTTGTGGAGCCTGGATAGCTCAACATCAAGAGGTGAGATGTTTTCTGGCTGAGCCTTCACAAGTGGAAGAAGCTAGCTAAACCCATGTGAAATTGTACCAGGCCCACTGGGGGAGGGGCCTCCAAGGCTTAGTCTCCTCTTTTTTTCTTTGTATCACTGAGAATCAAACCCAGGGCCTCACACATGTGTTTTCCCACAGAGCTATAGCTCTTTATTATTTTTATTATATTTATATTTATTATTTTTATATTTCTTTTTTTTTTTTTTTTTTTTTTTTTTTTTTTTTTTTTTTGGTTTTTCGAGACAGGGTTTCTCTGTGTAGCTTTGAGCCTTTCCTGGAGCTCACTTGGTAGCCCAGGCTGGCCTCGAACTCACAGAGATCCGCCTGGCTCTGCCTCCCGAGTGCTGGGATTAAAGGCGTGCGCCACCAACGCCCGGCTTATTTTTATATTTCTAACAGAGAGTGTCTCTAAGTTATGTAGGCAGGATGACTCCTCAGCTTCATACCCAGCAGGGGGAAAAGTCTTTCAAGTACAGCTTTAAAATTGGGCAAACCCCGACCTTTCTAGTTGCTGTGAATCTAACTTGCTCACAGCACTCCCCTTTCTCTCTGTCACTTACAGAGTCGCTGGGACAGCTACCATACCTCCCTAACCGGCAGCCATGCTCTCCAGCCCTATCACAACACATTCTCATTCTAGAAAGTGGTTGCTTTCTTTGAGACAAGTGTCCCCTAAGTACCCCAGGCTATAACTCAAGATTCTTCTGTCTCCATCTTGAGAGTGCTGAGATTAAAGGCGTGCACCACCAGACCAGGATTGCAAGTGAAGTTTTTTTTTTTTCTTTTTAAAATTTATTTTTCTTTCATGTGCATTGGTGTTTTTTGCCTGCATGTATGCCTATATGAGAGTGTCGTCCCCTGGAACTCGAGTTACAGGCAGTTGTGAGCTGCCACATGGGTGCTGGGACTTGAACTTGGGTCCTAGGAAGAGCAGCTAGTGCTCTTAACCACTGAACCATCTCCCCGGCCCATGAAGTTTCCTTAAAGTCCAATTCTGACTGCATCACCCTGCTTAAATTCTTTCAATGGCCTTCCATTCCCTCATCCATCAAGAGACAGGCAGGAAAGTACAAACTCCCCTGCCTACAGAAGGGGCTTCCCCAGCTTCCCATGTCCTCCTCCTCAACACCCACCTCTCACTCACCCTGGGCTACAACCAACACTTCCTGGTACGGACTTCGACCTGATCCTTCTGGAATACCTATCCTGGGCTTGGCCTAAAAGAGAGCCCTTCAGGGATTCCTAATCTGCTAAACTGGCCCATCACACACACACAGGGACACAGTCTCTCTGATGCCAGAGATTGAAGCTAGGGCCTTGCACACGCTACCCCTTCGTATGCACAGTCCTGTTTTTACTTTCTATTTTGAGCGTCTCGGTAAGTTGCCCAGAATGGCTCTGAATTCACCTTTTGTTTTTGTTTGCACGGAGAGTAGAGTCATTGGCACGTGCTCTACCCCTGGCTACGCCCCCAGCTCTTGAACTCGGTAGCTCCGGCTCCTGACTCAGCCTCCTGAAGCTGGATTTAAAGCCGGTGCCACCAGGCTCTGCAGGCCCCACTCCTCTTCCCCGCTCCGCCCACCCCCACCACCTCTTGGAGACGGAGACAGAGTCTCCAGTAGCTCAATCTAGTCTCGAGCTACTATGCAGTCTGCGGATGACCTTGAACCCTTGATCCTCCTGCCTTCTCCCGGGGGCTGGCTTGACAGACATGCACCACGACTCCAGGAATCCAGTACGCTTATCCCGCATCCCCGTCCGGACCTTAATTTAGACTGAAGTCTCCCTCCTGGCTCGTGAATGAGAAGGCCTTTATCTGCGAAGTCCGGGTCTCCTCCGCGCCACTCCAGGGCCTCGACTCGCGAGGGTGTTTTGGTTCCGGGTCGGGGGCGGGCCTTCGGGGAGCCCTGCTTCCGGGGCGGGGCCAGCGGGCGGGGCGCGCGCTCTCCCGGCCCGTGAGGAGCTCGGCGGCTGCAGACGCGGCGGCGGCGGCGGCGGCACGGCAGGCGGCGGCCTCGGGAGCGGCAACATGAGCGGTGAGTGGCGGCCCCGCCGCTGTCACCGCCCGGTGGCGCCGCTGCAGCCGCACGCTCCGGGCCCTGTGTCCCCACACCCTGCGACTCCCGCAGGGTCGTTCGCCGGCTCCGGAGCCCTGGCCCTGGGTCTGCTGCACCGCTCTCACTTTCCCCGGGCTGGCGCTCCTGTCCCCTCGCCCCTTCTTTGACAGCCAACTCCCAGAGCAGAGCTTGCTGCCCAGTCCCGCCCAGCCTCTCCCAGCCCGCCGATCCCCCTGGCAGGTTTCCACACCCCGGACTCTCAGATCCCTGGTGCGTGCCTCTGTCCCTCTTCTTCCGTGGCCCGCCTGGGACCTAGTTCCAGTTACCGGCCCCTGGTTTTCAATCATTCTCCGGTTCAGGTCTCTTATCCCTAGTGTCTCCTCTTTCTCCAAAGGCAGTGAGCATCTCTAGACCCTGGGTTTGCTGGCCCCGAACCCCTGTCCACAGCAAATCGGAGCGGCAGCTCCCGGTCTCCTGAGGGCGTGCTGTGGACGCTTTGTCTTCGGTCCCTCTTATTCCCTGCACCTGCGTCCCCAGAGCCGGCCCATTAGTCTCGCAGCTTCCCTCTCCCGGCTGTGTCTTTTGCATTTGGGCTGTTGGTTCATTCTCGAGCTCTCTCCATTTCTTCCCCTAGCTCATCGTTTGAGGTCTCTGGTTGTCCTGAAACCCTTCCCTTCTTGCCCAATGCCGAACCTGTATGGGGCAGGTGCCTTGCCCAAGCCAGTACCACTGGCGGAGAGGTGGAGCGGGTGGGGAGGCTGGAAGTGAGAGGAAGATGGGTGTGGACGGCACGTGCTCAGTGATACAGAAGTTTAGTTCCTTGAGTCTGTGTCTCCATTCTTGTCTCCCTCTGAAGAGTCCTGATGCAGTTTTGGTGCTAAGTCATTCCTGGGTGTTGTATGTAGACATGGGAGTGACTCAGGAAAGCCTTGTGTTGGCTGTTGACTCTCTTGCTGGACACAGGGATCTGCATTCCCTTAGGAGGACCCGCCATCCCACATTGTGTGTGTGTGTGTGTGTGTGTGTGTGTCCCTCACTGTACAGTTGAATTTTAGAGTCCCTGAACCCAGTCCCTAGCCTTTCGTTCAGGTGTTTTCGGGATGGAGAGAGTGCTAGGACAAAGGAAAGTCTTTATTTTTATTTTTATTTTATTTTTATTTTTTTTGGTTTTTCGAGACAGGGTTTCTCTGTGTAGCTTTGCGCCTTTCCTGGAACTCGCTTTGGAGACCAGGCTGGCCTCGAACTCACAGAGATCCGCCTGGCTCTGCCTCCCGAGTGCTGGGATTAAAGGCGTGCGCCACCACCGCCCGGCAGAAAGTCTTTATTTTTAGCTTTGAAGTTATTTCTGTGCATTTAAAAAAGATGTTAGATACTTTTTGTTATTCAAGAGCAAGGTTTATGATAAGAACTGATAGTCTTATTGAAGGGGCTGGTGGAGGGGTTTCCTGGGGGAGGTACTTGCATCTGCCAAAGCAAATCATTGGATCTAATTAAAGTTTCAGATCATTGAACGCTGATGATACACAGCAAAGATTTGAGCTGCCTTTCACCAAGAGGTATTGGAGCCCAACATACTGGGTTCACATCCTGGTTCTACCACATACAGCTGTATAATTTTAATTAATTAATTCAGTATGTGTATGCACGTGTGTGGGTGTGTAGGTATGTTTGCCTGTGTACGTGTGTAGGAGGGCCAGAAATCAAGTTTGGGTGTCTTTCTCTGTTGCTTTCTCCCTTGTTTGTTGACTGGTCCCAGAGCTCACCATTCCAGCTAGACTGTCTGGCTCTAGAATCTTGGAAATCCTCCTGTTTGCCCCTGTCCACCAGTGCTGGACTTACAAGAATGCATACATGCCAGGCTTTAACGGTGGGTGCTGGGAATCCCGACTAAGGTCCTCATGATTAAGCATCGAACAATTTACTGACTGAGTCATCCTTCCAGCCTTTAAAGCTGTGTAAGGTCGAATAACTAACTTGGAATTCTCAGCAAAGTGAGGATGCACCATAGCATCTACCTCCTAGACCAGTAATGACTGAAGCTTGCTCAGCTACACCAATGGGTGATAAGCCTCGTAATGGGGCTCATTATTAGTGTTTCCATAAAGGTGGAGTTGGGCCTGGGGACAGGCCTGCTTCTTGGCCCATCTGGGACAGGGGTGGAACCAGGCACCCTGAAATTCTTTGGGATGCTGAGGAGTAAACCCAGAGCCTCATATATGCTGACCCTGGGTGCTCTCACTGAAGACACCCTTAGTTAGTCCTCACCTTTCCCTTTTAATGTGACCAAAGGGCCTGCCACAGCCTCAGATTTCTGGAGTGGAAACTCTTTTGCTTTCATTGGAGGAGGAATTGAAATTGAGAAACCAAAGGAAATTGAACAGTTTATCTTTCAAGGAGACACATAGTATCAAAACTCTGCCTCAAGCACTTGCAGTGGGTGACCTGAGTTTGACCCTGGGCCCCAGGTGATGGAAGGAGAGATCTGACTCCTGCAGGCTGTCCTCTGACCTCCACAGGAACACTGTGGCATGTTGGTGCACATACAAAATAAATAAGTAAAAATGTAACAAAAATTCAAGGAAAGTTTCAGCAAGTTTTTTAAAAAGTCATTAAGTCAAAAGCCAAATAAATCACATGCAAAAGGAGACTGGAGCAGGAGCCTCCTCACCTCATCACATCCGGTTGTCCTACTGTGTGTTTCCTGTAGATCCTTTGTTTTTGTTGTTTGTAACTAAGTGCAGTGTCCAGGTTCCACGGCGGTGCCATAGCATGGATTTGGAGTTTATTCCTTTTGGAAATATTGCCATTGATTCAGAAGTGGTCCGCCGAGGGTGAACAGAGAGTCCGGTGTGTGTGTGTGTGTGTGTGTGTGTGTGTGTGTGTGTGTGTGTGTGTGTGTGTGTGTCAAACCCAGGCCCCAATCACATGCTCCGTACCACGTCCACACTCAGGGTATTTTTAATTGTTTCTCGAAGACTGTGGTTGAAAGTGGCCCCGCCCCCGCCATGGGATTAGTAATTGATGCATGATGAACTTTGAGTGCAGGAGAAATTTCCTTTCTTCTGTTCTCAAGTAGGATTTTCATGCCAGGTGTGTGGTGGTGGCTCATGTCTGTAATTGCAGCCTTCCTAGCACTCAAGGGATAAAGGCAGGAGGATTGCTACAAGTTTGAGGCCTGTCAGGTCTATAGATCAAAGATCAAGTTCTCAGTTAGCCTATGTTACATGGTGTAAAAAAAAAGAAAAAAAAGAATATTAAAACATTTAAATGTGGAATTGTATAATGAACTCTGTTATCACACTGCTTTGATAGTTGCAGCTGGTAGGTAGTTCATCTGTATCCCTGACTACTTTCTATCCTCTCCCAAGTAACACTCCATTTCATTAGCAAATACTTTTGTGTGTATTCTATCACGTTTAAAAGGAATTCATTTTGCGATCATATAAGAAACCAGTGGTACCTCAATAGCACCAACTGTTTAATGTTCAAGTTTAAGTGTTTGCCTTATAATTGTTGTTTCAAGTTGTAATTTTAAACTCAGATCTAAGGGTGGCTTGTCTTTTAAATTATTTAGATCTCTTTGGAAAAGATTTTAGGTTTTTTTTTTTGTTTGTTTGTTTGTTCTTTCGGTTTTTTGAGACAGTGTTTCTCTTTGTAGTCCTGGCTGTCCTGGGCTTTGTAGATCAGGATGGCCTCGAACTCAGAGATCCACCTGCTTCTGCCTCCTGAGTGCTGGGATTAAAGGTGTGTACCAATACTGCCAGCTTGGTACAAAAGAGATTTTAAAAGCTTATTTTAGTGCTGTGACAGATTGTACAAACCTCACTGTGATCAATATTAGCAAATTTTCATTGCCCCAGAAAGACATTCTGGGCCCATTAGCAATTGCTTTTCATTCCCCCTCCCCTCGGTCTCAGACAACTGATCTATTTTCTGCCTCTGGATTGTTTTTTCTTATTTTTTTTTCCGACATTGTCTTATGTAGTCCAGGCAGGTGTTGAACTTACTATGTAGCCCAGGATCGCTTTTACCTCTGATCCCCCTTGCCTCTGCTTCCCGAGTGTGGGGGTACACACCAGGGGCTCTGGATTTTCCCACTGTTTGTATTTCATATAAATGAAACCATAGAACTTTTGTTTTTGTTAACTGAGTATAATGTTCTCAAGGTCCAGCCATGGAGTAGCCTAATCTGTAGCTTATTCACTTGGCCAAGTGATGCTGTGTTGTGTGGGCATTGCTCACCTGCTCTCTACTCACCAGGGGGTGTGGCCAAGTGATGCTGTGTTGTGTGGGCATTGCTCACCTGCTCTCTACTCACCAGGGGGTGTGGCCAAGTGATGCTGTGTTGTGTGGGCTTTGCTCACCTGCTCTCTACTCACCAGGGGCTGGACTTTGGGTTGTTTGCACTTGGCTCTATGGAGGTTACTGCTCTGGAAGCTCACAGACAATTTTGTGTGTGGGCCCAGTGTCCATAACTTAGGTTAATGTAGGGAAGAGCGGCCCTGCTGGGTTGTATGGAACCACCTGAGGAACCTAATCTGTTTTTCTGCTCACATGCACCATGAAGGGTTCTGGTTTCTCTAGTCAGCTCCCATCAAGTCTTTGATAGCCTTCTTTCTAGTGGGTGTGAAGTGACACTTCTTTGTGGTTTTGATTTGCATTTTCCCAATGACTAATCATTCTGAGCATGGCCTCTTGTGCCCATAGGCCAGCTATATATCTTCTCTGGAGAAATGTTTGTTTATATCACATCCATGAACATTTTTTTTCATTTTAATATTTTATGTGTATGGGTATTTTGCCTGCATGTATATATGTGCACTACATGTACGCCTGGTGACCCAGAGATCAGAAGTGGGTGTCTGATTTCTTTCTTTTCTTTTCTTTTTTTTTTTGAGACAGGGTTTCTCTTTGTAGCTTTGGAGCCTGTCCTGGAACTCGCTTTGTAGACCAGGCTGGCCTCGAACTCACAGAGATCCGCCTGCCTCTGCCTCCCGAGTGCTGGAATTAAAGGCGTGCGCCACCACTGCCCGGCTCATTTGTCCATTTTTCAGTTGAGCTGTTTGTCTCTTTTTAATGTTGAATTGCCAGAATTGTATGTTATTCCCAGATAGAGTTCCCTTATCAGTATGTTTACAAAACTTCTCTCCCATTTGTCTTCCTATTTTTTTTTTTTCATTGAGATAGGATCTTATGTTGCTCAGGCTGGCTTTGAACTTGCAGTGTAGCTGAAGCAGGCCCGGAACTCCTGATCCTCCTGCCTCCACCTCTTAAGTGATATGTGATCATAGGTGTGAGCCTCCATGCTGAGCGTGGTTTATTTATTTTTTACTTTTTTATTATTTACTTTTCATGCCATCCTTTGAGGCACAATGTCTTTGTGTGCGTTTGTGTGTATGGAGGTCAGAGGTCAGCTCCGTCTTTCTCAATCACTTTCTCCTTTTTTTTTTTTTTTTTTTGAGACAGGGTTTCTGTGTGTGTAGCCCTGGCTGTCCTGGAACTTATTCTGTAGACGGAGTTGGCCTTGAATTCAGAGCCTGCCTCTGCCTCCCAAGTGCCACCACCACCCTGTTCTCCATTGATTTTTGAGACTAGCTCTCTTACTGAAACTTCTGTTCTCCAATTAAGCTAAGTTGGCCATCGAGCCCCAGTTGTCTGCCTGTCGGCCTCTTCAACACTGGGTTCAAGCACCACCATGCCTGTCTTTTTTGTTATTTATTTATTAATTTATTTATTTGAGACAGAGTCTCAATTATGTAGCCCTGGCTGGCCTGGAACTCACCACAGAGATCTGCATCACCAGCGCTGGGACTAAAGGCATGTACCACCGTGTGTGGTTGGCTTTGTTTATTTATTTAAAAAATGTGGGTCCTTGGGATCAAATTCAGCTTCTCATGCTTGCACAGGAACCACCTTTCTGACTGAGTCACTCCCCCAAGACTTCACAGTGACTTAAAAAAAAAAAGTGCGTGTATGCGCGTGCACGTGTGTGTGTGTGTGCGCGCGCGCATGTGTTACATTGCACATGTGGAGAGCAGAGGACAACCTTGTGGAGTTGATTTTCTCTGCTCACCTCTCCATGTGTTCTGGAGCCCACCCTCAGTTCTCCAGACGTGCACAGCAGGCCCCTTCACTCCCTGAGCCACTTGGCCTGTCCACTGTGTCATTTTTGAAAGCAATGTCTGACCCAGGCTGACCTCAAAGTCCAGATATTCCTACCTTGAGATCCTTTGCCTCAGCCTCACCAGGGATACCTGCTCAGAGTTCCCTCCCCCAAGCTGTCTGCAGTTGTCTTTGAAGGAAACGTACTCTTTTGTCCTGTGGATTCCTTGCAAGGATTTTGCTGGTCTCTTCCTTTTGGTGTGGCTTAACATGTTTTTTAGTTTCTTGTATATCCTATAAATGAGCCATGAGGCTCTGCTCTATTCTTGAATTTAAAATGTTTGAGTAGAACAGAGATAAGATGGGTTTAAGGCTGAGAACATTATGTGCAAATATCCAGGGAAGTGTAATGGACCTGGATAATGCAACAATTAGATAAACACTTATCACCAGGCCAGAAACAATGAAGATGCCCATTGGTGGGGAATGTGTTAATACCATGTGTTATGGCCTCATGATAGGAAAAAAAAAACCTCAGAGATGTTAAGGAAAGTATAGACTTATACACAAGTCACTGTGTATACATTAATTGAAACATTACTGTTCTGCTAGAACAGGATGGAGCTGAAGATACTGTGACTCAGTTGGTCGAATCCCTGCCTAGCACGCATGAGGCCCTGAGTTTCATCTCAGCCCGGCATAAACTGGACGTGGTGCTGCACACCTGTAATCTCAGCTCTCAGGAGGTAGAGGCAGCAGGATCAGGAGTTCAAGGGCATCCTTGGCCACATAAAGAGTTTGAAGACAACCTAGGTTACATGAGACTTTGTCTCAAGAAGAAAAAACAAAATATGCAGGGTGTAGAATTATATGTAAAATATATGCCTTGATGCAAATTAATATATACATCCAACACAGCCGTTGTGGATTTACATTTGCCTGTAGACTTAAACAAAATGCCAGAAGGAAAGATACCCATCTGGCAGACCAGTGTGGGCCTCTTTAGGGAGAGAGGGGTCAGATGTTTTCCTGGAGAACTCAGTAGTAGGAACCACCCACTGTTAGCCTCTAGAAAAACTACACGTGGAAGCCCTGGTGCTATTGTCCATCAGTAGCTATCATCTCAGGAATTACCACATGGAAGCTTTAGTACCTTCTTCCCTCAGTAACTATCCTCTCCTCTCAGGGTTCCTCACGTTAGAAAAATGCTGGGATCCCTGTATCCCTGTGTGAAGGGTAGTGAAAGCCAGGGCCTGAGAAGCCACTGAGCCTGACTGCTGCTCCCTTCCTCCAGTTCGTATGTATCTTGGCAGTATCTTTTTTTTTTTTCTTCTTGAGACAGGGTTTCTCTGTGTAGTTCTGGTGCCTTGAACTCACAGAGATCCACCTGGCTCTGCCTCCTGAGTGCTGGGATTAAAGGTGTGCACCACCACTGCCCAGCAGTGTCTTCTCTTTCTGGAAGGTTGAAGGGCGAAGTTTCTCTCCATAGCTGTGGGCTGGGCCCTATCCAGAAGTGACTTGTTCTTGGAATAAAGAAGCAGCTGAAACACTGACTGGAAAAAGAATGTGGTTTTTATTCAAAGGCTATTAATATCTTTCCTCTTCATGATGTCACAGGGCTGGTGTGTTATGGTAGAACGTTAGTGTTCCGGTATCAGAAGTGCTGTAACACCGTTGCAGTTAGTGGTCCAGACTAACGCCTCTGACCACTCCTGCTGCTGTGTGGCTAGGTTCTGAGGGCCTAATGAGAGCCAAGTTCTTAGCACTCTTGGAACTTGATACCAAAGCTGGGTGTGGTGGTGCACATTTTTAATCCCAGCATTTGGGAGCCAGGCAGAAGGAGCTCTGGGAGTTGAGGCCAGCCTGGTCTACGTAGCAAGTTTTAGGCCGGCTAGGGCTACCTAATGAGACTGTTTCAAAGTGTGGAAAATGCCGTAGAGAGGGTGGTTAGGTGAAAAATGTCTAAAGGATCCTGAAATGAAGATATTGAAAGAAGACTGAAGGACTGTTGTGGTGATGTATTGTGTACCCTAATAAAATTTGCCTGAAGATCAGAGAGACAAAGGAACAAGCCAGTGCCACATCTTACCTCTAGGACTCCTCAGCCTGAAAAAGCTTTCAGTTCCTGTCTCCTCAGGCCTTATACACATTTCTCTGCCCAGCTATCACTTCCTTCCTAGTGCTGGGATTAATGGTGTGTGTGTGTGTGTGTGTGCTTCCCAAATACTGGAATTAAAGGTGAGATCTCAAGTGCTGGGATTAAAGGTGTGTGCCACCACTGCCTGGCCTCTAGGTTTAATCTAAGTGGCTTGTTCTGTTCTCTGATCTTCAGGCAAATTTTATTAGGGTACACAGTATATTACCACAGACTGTGCTGTGGCTCATTTTATCATTACCATAGAATTTTTGTTTTGCTTTCATGTCTGATATTTCCAGAGAAAACTGTTCCGTGGACTGCACATTGGTCACTGTTATGGGCTGCACAGTCTTCCAGTCATCCATCGTTTTGATGTAGCACACAGTTTGAACTATGGATTGTACCTGAGACTTAGCCCGCTGTTCCTTCCCCAGCCCCCTTCTTTCCTTTCTCCTTCTTTTGTGTTGTGTTAGTGGTGTGCAGGGTAGGGTGGCCTTCCTTTCTTTCCCTTATGTCTCTGGTGATTTCCCAGAGGTGGCACTGGCTGTCTAGTGCGAAATGCTGTGAGCTGAGGGCCCAGGGCCAGTGCTGGCAGGACACTCAGCATGCACTCTTGGGATGGCAGTGCAGTCTGTACCTTCTCACTTAGCAAAGGGCTGTGTGGCCTTGGTGTCTGTTGAAGTAGAGTCTGCTTAGGGACATGGGTTTTGCTGGGTTGCTGAACAACTCATTGGCAAGGTCTCTCTTCATGGAACGTGGCAGAAGTTGTTTAAGCTAAAACGTGGGAATATATAGAGTTGCGTAATGGAAAGATTTGGGGACGTTTATCTGGCTTCAGGCTCACTTGGATCAAGGTGTTTAGGGAGTCTGCAGGATTGTGCTGTGTACAACTCTCCTTACAGAGGCATCCTGGGAAGATGATACACCAGTCAAGAGTACTCCAGGAAAAGTCCAGGCTTGGCTGACCAGGGAAGCCATCCTGGAACTCCCTGTGAATCTGATGGGCCAGATCTGTATCATGCACTTAGCCTAGAGGAAGACCTCCCAGGGTTGTGTGTATGTGATATCTGAACAGAGACCGTAATGGGGCAGGATTTGCCTAGGTTTTGATCCGGAGCAGCTGAAAGGGCTGGGGGATGTCTTTTACTCAGGTGGAAAGGCCGTGAGGGAGGGTTTGGGGTGAGAGGTAGCCTGTGGAGGTGAGGATCCCTTCCGTGACTCTGATTTCCTTCCACTTCGCCACTCAGGAACCCTCAGGCTTGCCCATCCCCCTCCCATTTATCTGTCTTTTCTCTTTAAAGTTTTATTTTACATTTTAAGATTTGTTTTATGTGTATGGATGTTTTTTGTGGATATGTATCTGTGTACCACATGCGTTCCTGTACCTGCAGAGGCCAGAAGAGGGTGTCAGATCACCTAGAACTGGAGTTACAGACAGTTGTGAGCTGTCATGTGACTGCTGGGAATCAAACCTGGTCCTCTGGAAGAGCAGCCAGTGCTCTTAACAACTGAGCCATGTCTCCATTTCATTTATCTTTCCTTTTTGAAACAGTTTCAAGTGGCACAGGCTGGTCTTGAATTTGTTCTGAAGCTGAAAATGACCCTTAAATTCCTGATCTTCCTGCCTCTAATTCCCGATGCTGTGATTACAGGTGTGTACCTGCAATGTGCTGTACACATGCATGATCTAAATGATCCTGGGGATCAAACTCAGGGTTTCATGTGTGGGAAGGCAAGCCCTGTTTCAACTGAGACACATCCCCATGCCTTCCATCCCATTTTTCTTTGCCTGTGTCTGTATAGCTGAGATTCCGCTCTTTCCCCATTTTTTTTTTTTTTTTTTTAAAGCAAAAGCCCAGCTGGGTGGTGGTGGGGCACACCTTTAATCCCAGCACTGGAGAGGCAGAGGCAAATGGATCTCTGAGTTTGATGCCAGGCTGGTCTACAGATTGAGTTTCAGGACAGCCAGGGCTACACAGAGAAGTCCTGTCATGCAAAAAACAAAACAAACAAACAAAAGTGTAAACAGTGCAAATGTGGTAGTTTAAATAAGAATGGCCCCCATAGGCTCATATGCTTGCTTAGTCACTAGGAAGTTGGAAAGGATTAGAAGGGCTAGGCCTTGTTGGAGGAAGTGTGCCATTGAGAATGGCCTTTGAGGTTTCAAAACCCCCTTTCAGGCTCAGTGTCTGTCTGCCTGGGATCAGGCTGTAGCTCCCAGCTATTTCTCCAGCTCCATGCCTGCCTGCCGCTACATCCCCTGTCATAATGATAATGGACTAACTCTCTGGAACTGTAAGCAAGCCCCCACCCAGCTAAATGCTCCCGTTATAAGAGTTGCCTTGGTCATGTTGTCTCTTCACAGCAACAGAACAGTGACTGAGACAGAATTGGTACCAGGGAGCGGGGTACCTCTGTGACGGTCCTGACCATGCTGTAAGAGCAAAGAATACAGTGCTGAGGGTGACTTGAACTGGGGTGGGGGGTCCACAAGAAGTTTCAGAGGGGAAGAATATTAATTAGTAAGTGGTGTAGAGACTGATTTTGTGATATTTTGGCAAAGAATATATTTACTTTTCCCCTTGCTCTAAAAATCTGTCTGAGGCTAAATTGAAGTGTTTTGGATTAATGGTGCTGGCAGAGTAGATTTCAAGACAGCCTAGTATTAGTAGTTATTAGTAATCACTCTTATGCAGATCTATAATGAAAAGGAGCAAGCTAGGCAAAGAATTACAAAGTTTTTTGTACAATTTGAGGAGAAAAGGAGCCACCAGGAAGTGTAAGAGGGCTAAGTGCTGTGTTCAAGGAGATAAAAAGTTTAAAGAAAAGTCTGATGCTAAATGAAATAAAGGGAATGGTGACCTTGGGGCAAGACCGCACCGGCATAACTTTAGATTTCAGTCTTTCACTGTAGCACCTTTGACTGTTGGGGCTGGATGACTTTTGGTGAAGGGGATTGCCCTCAGTATTTCAAGCTCTATAGTAGCATTCCTGGCCTCTGCCCACTGCAGGTTAGTTTTGTGTGTGTGTGCGCGCGCGCGCGCGCGCGTGTGTGTGTGTGTGTGTGTATGATGTGACGGTTTTCTTTTCTTTTTTTTTTTTTTTGGTTTTTCGAGACAAAGTTTCTCTGTGTAGTTTTGGTGCCTGTCCTGGAACTCGCTCTGTAGACCAGGCTGGCCTTGAACTCACAAAGATCCACCTGGCTCTGCCTCCTAGTGCTGAGATTAAAGGCGTGGGCCACCACTGCCATCCAGCATGACAGGGTCGTTCTATGTAGCTCTGACTGACCTCAAATTCATGGTAATCCTTCTGTGATAGTTTATGGAGTGCTGTGACTTTTTTTCCCATTTATTTATTTATTTATTTATTTATTTATTTATTTATTATCAGTTTGATACAGTATAAATTCTTATCCTAATATTGAAATGTTTCTTTGAGGCTTGCCCAGTAATTGAGTAAAACCAAAACTTATTATAAGCCACAGTCATCCTAGGGTCCTCTCTGCTAGGTAGCCTCCCTGGATCTGGGGGTTGCAGTCTGATTGTTCTTTGCTTTACATCTAGTGTCCACTTATGAGTGAGTGCATACCATGTTTGTCCTTCGGGGTTTGGGTTACCGCACTCAGGATGATATTTTTTAGTTCCATCCATTTGCCTCCAAATTTCATGATGCCATTGCTTTTCTCTGCTGAGTAGTACTCCATTGTGTATATGTACCACATTTTCTTAATCCATTCTTCAGTTAATGGGCATTTACGTTGTTTCCAGGTTCTGGCTATTACAAATAGTGCTGCTATGAACACAGTTGAGGATGTATCTTTGTGGTATGATTGAGCATTTCTTGGGTATGTGCCCAAGAGTGGTATGGCTGGGTCTTGAGGCAGATTGATTCCCAATTTTCTGAGAAACCGCCATACTGATTTCCACAGTGGTTGTACAAGTTTGAATTCCCACCAACAGTGGAGGAGTGTTCCCTTTGCTCTGCATCCTCTCCAACATAGATTGTCATTAGTGTTTTTGATCATAGCCATTCTAACAGGTGTAAGGTGGTATCTCAGAGTCGTTTTGATTTGCATTTCTCTGATGATTAAGGATGTTGAGCATTTCTTTAGATGTCTTTTAGCCATTTGAGATTCTTCTTTTGAGAATTCTCTGTTTAGCTCTTTAGCCCACTTTTTAATTGGATTGTTCAGTATTTTGATGTCTAGTTTCTTGAGTTCTTTATATGCTTTGGAGATCAATCCTCTGTCAGATGTGGGGTTGGTGAAAGTCTTTTCTCATTCTATAGGCTGTCTTTTTGTCTTATTGACCATGTCTTTTGTCCTACAAAAGCTTCTCAGTTTCAAGAGGTCCCATTTATTAATTGTTGCTCTCAGTGTCTGTGCTGCTGGTGTTATATTTAGGAAGTGATCTCCTGTGTCAGTGAGTTCAAGAGTACTTCCTACTTTCTCCTCTATTAAGCTTAGTGTATCTGGATTTATGTTGAGATCTTTGATCCACTTGAACTTGAGTTTTGTACATGGTGACAGATATGGATCTATTTGTAATCTTCTACATGTTGACATCCAGTTATGCCAGCACCATTTGTTGAAGATACTTTCTTTTTTCCATTGTATAGTTTTGGCTTCTTTGTCAAAAATCAGGTGTTCATATGTGCGCGGATTAATGTCAGGGTCTTCAATTCTATTCCATTGGTTGGTATGTCGGTTTTTATGCCAGTACCAAGCTGTTTTTATTACTGTGCTGTGACTTTTAATGTTCATCACCAAGCCCAGCTTCTCCAATCCGTGATAACAAAAATAAGAAACAAGAACAAGTGTTGCCGCATGCCCCTTTAATTCCAGCACTTAGGAAGTAGAGGCAGGCTGAGCTCTATGAGTTTGAGGCCAGCCTGGTCTACACAGTAAGTTCCAGGCTTGCTCTGGATAGTCTCAAATCAAACAAACAAACAAACAAACAAACAAACAAAAGCAAACCCAAAACAACAACAATAAACCCAACCCAAAAGTCTCCAGGGTCCTGAGGATGTATTTCATTGTAGAGTGCTGGCTATGGAGGAGGTGGCTCTGGGACTGATTCTCAGCATCTTAAGCTTGCTGTCCCAACATGCCACAGGTAGAAATGAGGACCAGGTGGTCAAGATTATCCTCTGCCCCTCCAGTTCTGGTCTATTTGGGCTAGTGAGACCCCATCTCCAGGAAAAAAAAGTCTCTGTCCCCTGCTGGTTGCTCCCTGGGAGTCGAAATCACCCCGTTGAGAGTGTTATTTACACCTACTCCTGAGTAAGGCCCCTCAGCAGTTCTTTGAATCCTCATACTTGAACAGTGTGTGCTTTTCCACAAGAACCCGGACTTCCAGCATTGACAGGTGCTCCCCCAGGTAACTAGAAATGTGTAAGGGGGCACAGGGTGGAGCTCAGTGTCCTTTCTTTGGGGCAATCCTCCAGTTGTTCCTTTGGATTGAATTTTTTTTTTTTTTTGTTGCTAGTATTTATCTGTGGCAGTCCTACCCATAAAATATTTTATCAAAATGACACAGAGCTAGCCTTCATTTTAAATTGAGCAGCCATTTACAATGTGTGACCGTCACCTTTGTCCTGTTATAAAATGTTCTCAACACTCGAACAGTACCCCTCCAGCCCCTAACCTCCCCACCCGACACCTGGCAACTGTCTGTCTCTCTGCCTCTGGGTTTTTCTGTCTGTTCCTTTGAGGAGGAACAGTTTGAGGAGGATAGCTCAGGCTCTCACTTTCTCATCCTGCCACCAAGACGACAGTGTGACCTGTTAATGTTTGAACCATCTTGAGTGGAGACGCTGGCAGAAGTTTTTGTAAAAATTTATATGGGACCCCTAGAAATCTAAACACTAAATCAAACATTTAGCTCTTAAGGACAGGAACAAGGAAAGGCCACAGGGTGCCATCTGAACTGGATTGTGGCATTTCACATGAACATGTGACCTCTTGTATGGAGCACTGGGGGACCTTCTCTGGGGTGCTGGGGATGGAACCCAGGGCCTTTCCTGCACCAGATGTGTTCTGTCACTGAGCTAAGTCCCTTCATTTTGAGACCTTCATTTTGATGGTGACCGAAGAAGAAACAGGAAGCTCTGTTCTGGCTCATTCACAGTGTTGTTAGCTGGCACCGTCCTGGAGGTAGCAGGAAGACTAGGGTTCACCTCTGCAGTGTGACTGAGACGTGGCTCAGGGTGCAGTGGGCAGGTATTGCAGGCGTTTTGCAGACAGGTGTGGGGCTAGTGTAAATGTCTTCTCTCCCAGCCTCAGTTCTGTCTCTCAAGTGGAGCCCTTTCCCCCTTGGTCAAGGGTTATGAAGATTGGTCATTTATTGACCTAGCCCACAGCTGGGGCTCAGGAGATGCTGTTGACTTGATGCTCTTGCGGGGTTTTAATGCTGGAAGCTGGAGGGCTTCTAGGCTCTGATGCATGTGTGCGTGTGTGCGTGTGTGTGCGCGTGTGGGCACACACACACACACACACACACACACACACACACACACACACACACACTGTATCCTCTGGTTTGTCACTGGAGAAGGTGAGAAAGCACCTTGTGTTTCTGCCTGACTGTTTGCACAGGATCCTCTGTCTGCAGACTGCAGGGCTAGAGGCACACAATCTCATGCAACAACCAGTGTCCAGAGAAGGGAAGTGACTGCCCTGTCACATGGCCAGCAAGTGGCCTGGCTAGGATGAGGACTTATGTCTTGTGACTTGCTGATGAGTGTTCCTCCCTTCTTAGCCACGGGCCTCTCTCTGTACTTCCTGCTGCTGATATGTGGAGCCACCTGTGCATCCTGCATCTTGGAGACTCTTTTCCCATGTCTGGGCAGGGATAAGATGACCACAGGTGCCCTGCTGAGGCTGATAGTCTCACTGGGATTCACGACTGTGGAGATCACAGCCAGGCATTGAGCCTCTAGGCTAAGAGCCTCTTGGGTGCGTTTTCACCGGGTACATAAGGACTTGAGTTCAGATACCTAGTATCAATGTAAAAAAGCCAGGTGTGGTGGAGAATACTCATAATCTAAGCCCTGGGAGGCAGAGACAGGTGGATCCGTGTTGCTCACTGAATGGCCAGCCTAACCTAACTGAGACCTGTGTGAGAGACTCTGCTCTAAATAAAAACACAAACAAATGAAAAAGCCTGAGTAGGTGGCTCCTGAGGAATCAAACCTGAGGTTGAACTCTTGTGTCCAAATGCATATGCATACACATGTACCTGCACATGCACAAACATACACACCCTCCCCAGTGCACACAACTGCCTCCACTCCCTACAAATTATTAGTAGTGGCTGGGCATGTAGCAGACTAGTAGAGTGCCTGTCCAGTTAGATAGTAGAGATACTTTTCTTTTTTTCCCTGATTTGTTTTTATTGTATTTTAGTCACATAAGTTCCTGCTATGAGAAAAAAATGGTAAAGCATTTCCAGGGTGAAGCTGTCGTTTCTAGTTGTCACTGTCCAGTGTGAGGAGTTGTTGAGTCTAGGACTTGGAAAAAGGAAGAAAGCTGTACTTTCCATTTTGTGTTAGGAGGGAGGAGCAGAGACTAAGCCTTCTGCTAAGTGAAGAGAGGGCTGTGGAGAGGCACAGGTGTGAAGGGCGTGTGGGGGCCTGGTGAGAATCCGGTATAGGCCTGACCTTGCCAAAGCCTCTTCCAGAAAAAGTAATTGTTTTCTTGAGTGTCTTCATTTTATCTCCAGGCTTGGAGGAAGGCAGGTATGATGTGGTGATTCCAACAAGGCTTCTGAGAGGCAATGTCTTTTATCAAAATCACGCTCACACCAGTTAGTGCCCAGGTTAAAGCAGAATCTTAGCGTCGTAGTCTGATTTGAAGCACCACCCTCTGTGACCAGCTGCTCTGCTGGCCTGTCTGATGGTCCTTCTGCCTGTCCCCACCCCAGCAGACTCCTGGTCCTGTCTGATGGTCCTTCTGCCTGTCCCCACCCCAGCAGACTCCCGGTCCTGTCTGATGGTCCTTCTGCCTGTCCCCACCCCAGCAGACTCCCGGTCCTGTCTGATGGTCCTTCTGCCCGTCCCACCCCAGCAGACTCCTGGTCCTGTCTGATGGTCCTTCTGCCTGTCCCCACCCCAGCAGACTCCTGGTCCTGTCTGATGGTCCTTCTGCCTGTCCCCACCCCAGCAGACTCCCGGTCCTGTCTGATGGTCCTTCTGCCTGTCCCGACCCCAGCAGACTCCCGGTCCTGTCTGATGGTCCTTCTGCCCGTCCCCACCCCAGCAGACTCCTGGTCCTGTCTGATGGTCCTTCTGCCCACCCCACCCCAGCAGACTCCTGGTCCTGTCTGATGGTCCTTCTGTCTGTCCCCACCCCAGCAGACTCCTGGTCCTGTCTGATGGTCCTGCCCGCCCCCACCCCAGCAGACTTCCGGTCCTGTCTGATGGTCCTGCCCGCCCCCACCCCAGCAGACTCCCGGTCCTGTCTGATGGTCCTTCTGCCCGTCCCCACCCCAGCAGACTCCTGGTCCTGTCTGATGGTCCTTCTGCCCACCCCACCCCAGCAGACTCCCGGTCCTGTCTGATGGTCCTTCTGCCCGTCCCCACCCCAGCAGACTCCTGGTCCTGTCTGATGGTCCTTCTGCCCACCCCACCCCAGCAGACTCCTGGTCCTGTCTGATGGTCCTTCTGCCCACCCCACCCCAGCAGACTCCTGGTCCTGTCTGATGGTCCTTCTGCCCACCCCACCCCAGCAGACTCCTGGTCCTGTCTGATGGTCCTTCTGCCCACCCCACCCCAGCAGACTCCTGGTCCTGTCTGATGGTCCTTCTGCCCACCCCACCCCAGCAGACTCCTGGTCCTGTCTGATGGTCCTTCTGCCCACCCCACCCCAGCAGACTCCCGGTCCTGTCTGATGGTCCTTCTGCCTGCCCCCGCCCCAGCAGACTCCCAGTCCTGTCTGATGGTCCTTCTGCCCGCCCCCGCCCCAGCAGACTCCCGGTCCTGTCTGATGGTCCTTCTGCCTGTCCCGACCCCAGCAGACTCCTGGTCCTGTCTGATGGTCCTTCTGCCCGTTCCCACCCCAGCAGACTCCTGGTCCTGTCTGATGGTCCTGCCCGCCCCCACCCCAGCAGACTCCTGGTCCTGTCTGATGGTCCTGCCCGCCTCTGCCCCTCTAGTCTTGGAACATGGGAGCTGAGCTTGTCTTGCCTCAGCCTCCCCCCAGCTGTTGGCTCTTCCTGGAGTGTGCCCTTCCATGGCTGCCCCTCTTTACAAAGGGCTCAGCTCCCGTGTCACCTGTGCAGAATCCCCTCCACTGCAGGCTGTCGTGGCATTTTCTGTCTTCCCTCTTGGCTTCATTGTTGTAGTGTTCTTCTGGTCTCTATCGCCCTGTTCATGATTTGTGTGCTCATGTGCTGTCCTCCTCTTCCTAATCCATTCAGCTCCATGGGAAGATGACTATACCATTTCATTCCCATGTCTCCAACACTCCTTCCTGGTGTGGCCCAGGATAGAGTCCACTGCAATTCTGTTCCTGTTGTTCAAAGCCACTGCTCTGTGGCTGGGGCATTGTTTTCCACAGCTTACTTGTTGATTGATGCCCCCCGGCCTCTTATGGGTGGCTATGCTATCTGTTAGTGGTCTGCCTGGTGCTGAAGGCCTCTTGCCTCAGACCTTCTTAGTAGAAGTTATGTGTGTGTCTTGTTCTAGTGGGAATCATTTGGGAATTCATTTGACTGCAGAGTAACAGCTCAAGCACCAGTGGTGTCTTTTAATGGGTGAGAATTATTTGTGGTATTGGCTTAGCAACTCACTGCTAGGCACACAAAGGTACCAGGAGGTTCCTTTGTGGTTCTCCTAGCTTTTCATTTGGTCATGTGGTTTAATGCGGCAAAGGACTGCTCTGGCTCTGTGCAGGCGCTCATGACTCAGGCATGAGGACGGAGGAAGGAGCGATCTCTTCATACTGTTTCACAAGGGGCAGTTTATTGGAGCCTCCAAGCACACGCCAGCTTGCTTTGCCTTGACCAAGCTGTTAACTGTAGCACAAATCCTAATTGTTCTTAATAAAAACCTGGAGTCAGATATCGGAGTACATGCTGAAAGATCAGAGAGACAAAGCCACAGCCACCTCTCTCCTCACCAACTCCTCAGCAAAAATGACTGAGCTCCTGTGTTCTCTTGCCTTACATTCCTCTCTCAGCCCAGCCATATCACTTCCTGCCTCCACCTCCCTAGTACTGGGATTAAAGGCGTGTGACTCCCAAGTACTGGGAGCAACGGCATGAGAGCCCAAATTCCGGGATTAAAGGTGTGTGCCACCACTGCCTGGCCTCTATGGCTAACTAGTAGCTGGCTTTGCCCTCTGGTCTTCAGGCAAGCTTTATTTATTAGAGCATACACAAAATGTCACATTTCCCCTTTTTTGTCTAAAATAAAAAAGGTTATAACTAATATAAGAAAAACTATAGACAATAAGCACAATAACTATATATAATATATACATTCAAGAATTACATTAACCATGTATTACATGTTAATTACATTAACATTTGACAAATTCAGAGAAAATACTCCCATTATTTATTCTATTTTGGTGAGTCCAAAGTGTTGTGCCTTCTAATTCACTTTCTGTCCTAACTTGTATTACCAACTCAAACTATCTTTTGATGTCTCTCAAACTTGTATGTTGCGTGAATCTTAAAAGTTCTTATTAATAAAATCAAACCTGAAGTCAGTATTGGGGTGAACGCTGGAAGACCAGAGAAGCAGAACAAGCCACAGCTTCCTCACCTCGCCAGTTCCTCAGCTGATCCTGTTTCCTCAGACTGGAAGCTTCTGAGTCCTCATCAAGAATGAATCTCAGCTGAACTGCTGCTCAAAAGCCTAAAAGCTTAACCAGACTAGTTTCTGGTTTTCATGCCTTTTATAACTTTCTACTTCCTGCTATCACTTCCTGGGATTAAAGGCTCTTGTTACCATGCCTGGCTATTTCCAGTGTGGCCTTGAACTCACAGAGATCCAGACGGAGCTCTGCTTCTGGAATGCTAGGATTAAAGGCATGTGCAACCACTGCCTAACCTCTATGTTTAATATTATGGCTGTTCTGTTCTCTGACCCCAGATAAGTTTATTAGAGTGCACAATATTTTGGGGGAACACAATATCGCCACATTTGTACACTTTACACTTCTTTAGTGAGTTTCTCTTCTGAATTTGTTAACAAGGAAAACTATAACTATTTAGTCTCCAACTCTATCAGAGATCCTAGAAGGAAATAATATTTACTGAGCAAGCAGGAAGTGCAAGCAAGCGACTTCCAAAAATTGTAAAACATGACAGGAACAATGGCTGCCTGGACAATCAACCAAGGTTTCTCTGCAACATTGGGGCATCCATCTTTGGCCTACAGGCCCAACATATCTGATAGATTTAACTGTGAATCAGGATTTTCTGAAGGGCTGTCCTACCTTGTCTTGGCAAAGTTTGGCAGTCCTTTATTTTGTGTCCTGCTTGTCCATTTTGGACACAATACTGTCAACAGTCGAGGCTAACTTTTGCCACAAAGAAAGTAAACTCCATAAGGAGTTTCTTCAATGTCCATCATCTGCTCTGAAGTAGATTGGTGCTGTCAGGATCAGACATGTCTCACTGTCATTAAAAAACAAAAACAAAAAACATCTATGTTATTAAAACATCTTAATGCCATATTCTGTAGATCTCTGAAGTATTTGAAGACGACCTGCCTTTCTAAAATATATCTGTTTGACCTTGAAAACATACCTAACATGACTACAAGTTTGATTGTAGTGACTAACTTACTAACTTACATTTCCTTATATCCTAATTAGTTTGTAATAATAATTTTCAAGGACTAGAAATTTGCATTACATTGTTAAATGAGTTATATAGGTACAATACCTTGAACAAGTTTAAAAATGTATGTAGAGTATGTTCTAACAAAATTAATCACAAATTTGTATCAATATACAAAATTTGTATACAATATACAAAAATCCAATCCAATGTAAAATATTTAAAACTAGTAATTGCTTTTTAAAAGATTCAGTAATCTACCTTTTTATCTTATTATGTCTGTATCCTCCCTTTTTTTTTCTTTTTTTGAGACAGAGTTTCTCTGTGTAGCTTTGTGCCTTTCCTGGAACTTGCTTTGGAGACCAGGCTGGCCTCGAACTCACAGAGATCTGCCTGCCTCTGTCTCCCAAGTGCTGGGATTAAAGGCGTGCGCCACCACCGCCCGACTCCTTTTTTCTTTTCAAAGTAGATTCAGTAATCTACCCTTTATCCTATCATTTATATCTTCCCCCCCCCCCCAGAGTAAATTCAATAATCTACCCTTTTATCCTATCATATGGTAGAACATGAGACTCTTAATCTCAGGGTTGTGGGTTCATGCCCCATATTGGGCACCAGATATAGCACATTAATGTTTGTTTATTTTTGAGACAGGGTCTCAGGCAATCTGTGCTGACCCTGTACTCCCTTTGTAGCTGAGGATGACCTGGACTCCCGATCATCCTGCTTCCACCTTCCAATAATTGGGATTACAGCTGTGTCCACCATTTCTGGTTCATGAAGTACTGAACTCAGGGCCCCATGCATGCTAGGCAAGCATTCTATTAACTGGGCTGCGTCCCCACACATCATTGGCCAACCCTGTAAGGTCAGCAATGGCTGAGAAAGTTAGCAGCTAGGTTTTCTAGCCTGTCTAGCCGAAGGCAGGAGAAAGGAAGAAAGACCATCCAAGGACAGTCAGTGCCTGACATTCCAGGCAACTTTCATGCTTCTTTATACTCCTGACTGTCAAGGGTAGGGGCATCCACCCTCCAGGACACATTTGACAATGTATGAAGCCAACTCACGTGTGTGTCTATGCATGTGCACACGCTAATGGTACCCACTGAGTAGAGGCCAGGGACATTGCTAACTTTCCTGCACTGTCAGTGGTATCACAGCAGAGAAACTGGCACCATTCAGGACAGATTCATTCCATTTGGGGAAACTGAGTTTAGCTGTTTTCCTGTGATGTAGTGCCTCATTGCAGTGGTGTAGATTGTTGGTGCAGTTTGTTTACTTATTTTGTTAAAGGTGAATAGAGGGCTGGTCTTGTTTGTGGACAACCATGTATTTTCATGTCAGATGGCAGAAAGTCTCTTTTTTTCTCCTTTTGAGACAGGGTCTCCCTTTACAGCCTTGGCTATCCTAGAATTTGCTTATGTAGACCAGGCTGGTCTCAAACTCACAGATCCTCCTGCCTCTGCCTCTTGAGTGCTGGGATTAAAGGCATGCACCAGTATGCTCAGCATTAAATGTTAGAAAGTCCTGAACAGAGTCTAATTGTCAGCTAGAAGTAATTAAACTCCATTTCATTTCAGGGTCACAGAACGATGACAAAAGGCAATTCCTGCTGGAGAGATTGCTGGATGCAGTAAAGCAGGTAGGAGCGCACACACCAGCCTTTTGTGTGAATGTTCAGAAGGTCATATAGAAGTAATTTCTTCCTTTTCAATGTACAGGTTTATTTTGTATCTGGGAATGGTTTTGTGTTTGCTTGTTTTGAGACTAGCTATCAGCAGGTCACCCCAGATGGCCTTGAACTATTGCCTCTGCCTCCCAACTGCTGGGCTTACAGATGTGTACCACCATGTCCAGCTGTTTCTGAGAATGGCTAAGCACAGTTTCCCTAGGAATGACAGAGCAGGGAAGGCAGTAGGACTGTCCTGTTTCAGAGTTTGATTTCCAAGCAGATTTGTTTTAGGGCAGGGCTTCACCCCACAGCGCAAACATCCAGGAGCCTCTGTGCCCGAAGCCAGGCTGACTCCCGACTGATCTGCTGCTGTGGCTGCCGGGGCTGACTGCGGTGTTGGCTTGCCTGACACTGTAATGCCAGCTGTCATCACATGTCTACCTTGTACCCGGCTTTCTGTGAGTGCTTTAGGGGAATTCTGGTAGCTAACGATGGAGGAGCGCCTGGGATTGTTTTCACTTTATAAACCAAGACACCGAACGAAGCTCAGAGATCAGTAACTCACTTAAGTCATCAGTTAGTGAGCGCCAGAGATGATCCAAGCCTGAGAATTTGAAGAGCTCCTTTTTGGAAGGGATTATTGACTGTCATTTGCATGTGATTATAAGGAGGGAAATACTTTAGCAGGTTGTGGGTTAAATGTTGAAGTGGGCCCAGAGAATCCAGTGTCTGCTTGGAACGTGAGGGAGCCTGGTGTGGTGAATAGGTTGAGAGAATTCCACGTCTTTTCAGATGCCAGACTTGTTGCCCTTTTTGAGTGTCCCTGTGCTGGTTAGATGAGATAAACCCTTTCTTGCCCGAGTTGCTTTTGGTCATGATGTTTATAGACCTGAGGTTGTCTCTTCTTCCCTGGAGTCTGGCTTTTCCTCTGCACAGGGATGCTGGATGAATCACACTTGGTAACACAGGTAGAGTTTGGTCTACAGTTAATCCAGAACACGAAGACAGCAAGACAAGGGAGTGAGCTCACTGGCTTTTCATGGAGCACTTAAAGAGAAGCAGATTAGGGTTTCTGGTCGGAGCTTCTGAGTTATTTTGAGGAGTTGAATTGTGACATTTATCTTAAAAAATAACAACCAAATTTATTCACCTGTCATTCACCTACAATTAAAATATACCACTTGGTATATTTTATGTATGTGCTATGTCACAAATTCTGAATCTTTTTCAAGTGTGTGTGTGTGTGTGTGTGTGTGTGTGTGTGTGTGTGTGTGTGTGTATTTGTTTGTTTTGTTTTTGTTTTTTCGAGGACAGGGTTTCTCTGTATAACAGTTCTGGCTGTCCTGGAACTCACTTTGTAGACCAGACTGGCCTTGAACTCACAGAGATCCGCCTGTCTCTGCCTCTTGAGTGCTGTGATTAAAGGCGTGCGCCACCACTGCCTGGTGTAATGTAATTTTTAATCCTAAGTTTCCACAGCATGCAAGTTTGCTATCTGTAGCAGAGATTCTTTGTCTTTATGGGGAATAGTGAGCTGGGAGCATGTACGTGTATGTATCCCCAGCACCTGGAAGGTGTAGGTAGGAGGATGGCTGTGAATTTGATCAGGGCTCCAAATTCATAGCCAGAGCAAGACTGTCTCAAAACAAGCAGATCAAACCAACAACAAGAGGTGGGTGGATAGTGGTGACAGTGGGTTACCGTGTGCCCGGACTTTATGGCTAAACAAGGTTAGGGTAGGCATTATAGGTCTGTTTTTAAAAAGCTGGCTTTCCCATCCACTCAGCCTGGCAGAACTGCTCAGTACAGCCAAGGTGACTGTCATTTGACACAGCCTGACCACTCTGGGGCTCTGTCAAGAAGAGTCATCAGCATAGACATGGAGGTTCTCAGCACCGTCAGAGAGCTCTCTGGTTCCAGCTGCTGCTCCCTGGGCTACTGCAGGGCCTATGGCTTCCTGGAGTCAAGAGGAAGACGAGCTTCCTGTAAGAGGAGTCTGAGGCCAGAGTGCTGGCTTCTCACCTCTGTGAAGCACCAGGACCTCTGTCCCCACTGTCTCTGAAGGCCTTGTGGGCTGTTCTGGGATGTTTGCTGTCCCAGCCTAGCAGCTGACCTCAGCAGTCTCTTTTTCTGTGCAGTGCCAGATTCGCTTTGGAGGGAGAAAGGAGATCGCTTCAGACTCTGACAGCAGGTGAGTGTCACTTCTTCGTCGTCCTCCTCCTCTTCCTCCTCCTATTGCTTAAACATTCTTTTTCAGTTGTCCTTTTGAGACGTGGTTTTTACTATGCAGCCCATGCTGTTCTTTCAAAAAACTCACTCTGCCGGGCAGTGGTGGCGCACGCCTTTAATCCCAGCACTCGGGAGGCAGAGGCAGGTGGATCTCTGTGAGTTCGAGGCCAGCCTGGGCTACCAAGTGAGTTCCAGGAAAGGCGCAAAGCTACACAGAGAAACCCTGTCTCGAAAAAAAAAAAAACAACTCACTCTGTGGACCAGGCTGGTCCCCGAACTCACAGAGATCCGCCTGCACCTGCCTCCCGAGTGCTGGGATTAAAGGCATGTTGCACAATCGCCTGGCTCAAACAAAGTTTTTTTGTTTATCTATCATAGTATGTGTGAGTGCAAGTGCTCACATGCCACGATACATATATGGAAGTTGGCAACTGTTGGGCATTGGTTTTCTCCTGTCTTGGAATCTGGGATCAAACTCAGGTGGACAGGCTTTGGTGGCAAATGCTTTTACCTGCTTAACCATCTCACACCTTCCCATCCCCTCCCTGCCATACTGTTCATGAGCTTGACCTCTTCCTGCCTTAGCTCTCCCAGTAGTGGGTCTACAGACATGTGCCACCATGCTCAGCTAATAGGTAATTTTCAAAACCACTTTACCATTCAGGAAAAGGTGCCAAGAAATGGCAGCTGCTGTGTCTGCCTCTGTGGCCAGGAGGGGCAGTGACACTGGTCCACAGTGGGTGTGTAGCCACTGCCTATCAACATGCTTCTCATTTCCTATCTTCTCCTTCCAGAAATCTGCTCTATTTGAACTCCCTTTCTATATAAAGTCATTTCCATAATGATTTACAGTTGTGAAAACTCAGAAACCTAAATATTCAGTGTTAGAAAATAGGTGATAGCCGGGCGGTGGTGGCGCATGCCTTTAATCCCAGCACTGCAGAGCCAGGCGGATCTCTGTGAGTTCAAGGTCAGCCTGGGCTACCAAGTGAGTTCCAGGAAAGGCACAAAGCTACACAGAGAAACCCTGTCTTGAAAAACAAAACAAAACAAAAAAAGAAAATAGGTGATAACTGGGCGGTGGTGGCACTCGCCTTTAAACCCAGCACTCAGGAGGCAGAGGCAGGTGGAGCTCTGAGTTGAAGGCCAGCTTAGGCAGCTTACCCCCTGTCACAAAGAGAGAAAGAGAGGAAAAGAAAAGGACATAAAGACACCTGGATAATATAGTTTGGCATTAGAGCACTAACCTAGCATATATGAGACCCTGTGTGCAGTCCCAGCACCAAAAACATAGCAAAGAAGCAAAAATTATATTGATATAGAATTTCCATTAAGCAGGAAATGCACACATATGTAGCAATTAAAAAATCATGTATGTAGGGCCCATGGGATGCTCTGCCACCATGCCTGATGACCCATCCTCAGGAACCAAATGGAAGAAGGAGAGAATCAACTCCTGAAAGTTGTTCTGACTGTCGCACATCTGCCATGGCATGTGTGTAGCTATTGACACACAGATACATACGTACACACACATAAAGACAATGTACTATCAGTGTTACGGACTAAGGTCTGATAAGGGGTCTACTCTCTGTCAGAACAGGAGTTCTCATTTGGGGTTTAGGGTCTATCTGCATCAGAAGTTCCTGGAAAGTTTCTAAATTCATGATAGTGATTTCAGATCCCAACCTAGGTCTGCAGTGTGAAAGTGATGTGAGCAGGTGAGTGTTTGCTTGGAGAGCTCCTGCTGGCTGGATCTCGCCTCCTCTTGCCTCAGTTTCCCAGTGCTGGGATCACAGGTGTGCACACACACCCAACTGAGATCACAGGTGTGCACACCACACCCAACTGAAAATTTGCATTTTCAGTAAACTTCACCTTCAAAAGAATAACAGGAAAGCTGAGTGTGGTAATCCCTGCCTGTGATCCCAGCATGTGGGAAGTGGAGGCAGGAGGATTATCAATTAAGGTTATTTGGCTAGATAGCATGTTCAAAGCCAGTTTGGGCTACGCTGAAACTCTGAAAAAACAAATAGAATCAAGAGAACAGCTAGAAACTGGTGAGTATTGTAAATGCAGACCAGCTGTTCCTGGTCCTGGACTGGGATGCAGTGTGGCTTTGTGCAGTGTGTGTGTGTGTGTGTGTGTGTGTGTGTGTGTGGTGTGCACATGTGCATGTGTGTGCAGAACACACGAGTATGCACAGTGTGTGTGCCCGTGAGTGTGTGTACAGTATGTGTCTATGTGGTATATGCGTGTGTGCATATGTGTGCAGTGTGCATGCAGTGTGTGTGTTCATGCAATGTGTGCAAGTGTGTGTGCAGCATGTATGCAGTGTGTGATGATAAAATAGACTCCCAGAGGCAAATGATAGTGCCCAGTTAGTGTGTTTGTCAGTGGTTTGGTTCCTGGGACAGGCTTTCCAAGAGAAGTATCTTAAAAAGAGGAAGCATGTGTGACTCACGGCTTCAGAGGTAATGGTCCCCAGCCACCGTGTCTGGTGCATGGTGGTGCAAGCTGCTCACCCTGCATCTGGGAAGCGGAACGGCTCCTGAGAAGGACAAGGGGCATGGGACATCCTTCAAGAATGGGCCAGTGACCCACATTCTTCAGTAGGCCCTGCTGTCTGAGGTTTCTGTGACTTCCCAGTAGTGTTACCAAGTTACAGACCTACCAGTGGATCAATCCTCTGAGAGGTCACAGCCCTCCTGATCCATTCATCTCCCAGGAGTCCTAGCTCTCAACAATGCTGTTGGGGACCAGGCCTTCAACACATGTGGGTCCTTCTGATCTAAACATGACAGTTAGACATTGTTGGCATTTAGGATTGGAATTGGACCAGTCTCTCGAGCTTTTCTGTGTCTGTCAGTTCTACGTCTATGAGTTCAGTTGCAGCAAAAGTACTAGAAAGGCAGGCCTACAGCCAGTGGTAGGACACGTGCTCAGGTGTGTAAGGTCTGAGTTCTCTCCCCAGCACCCCCCAACAACGCATCTATACTGAACATGTACACACTTTCCTGGGGGGGGCATCGCTCCTAGGCATATACGGTAACTGTATGTCTAGCATTTATACTTAGTGGGTATTATAAACAGTTCAGAGAGGATCTGAAGTCCCTGGGAGGATGTGCATAGGTGACACAGCGAATCCTGAAGGGTTACTGTCCAGCATCCCTCTGTAGTGCCCACTGAGTGGTCAGGTTGATTTGAGGCTGGGGTTTCAAAAGCCTTTCCCCAGGGCGTTCCTTCTGGTGTCTAGGTTCTGGCGTCACTGCGAGCATGCCTCGCGGCAGGAGCCACCTCCACTGTCCGTTCTTGTGAGAAGCTTCACTCCAGAGGGAATGTTGGCTGCCATGCCGAGACAGCAAGCAGTCTTGCAGCTGCTTGCCGGCCTCCACTTGGCCTGCCTGCTTTTAGGAGCTTTAATTCACAAAGCGTAGCCTCTCCTCTTCTCCCTTTGTAGCTCTGTGGATAACTAGCCAGATCCTCAGCATGCGTGCTGACACTGAGCATTCACTGTCTTTCTCTGGAGCTCCTTCCTCAGCTGTCTCCGGTGCCAGACATGCCAGCTTCCTCAACCGTCCCTCAGAAGACTTGACTGTCCCCTCTCTCCGTCTCCGTCACTCCCTCCTGGCAGCTGCCAAGATCTACAGCTAATGAAATTATCTGAGGCTTCAGAACAGCAGGAGATCTGAAAAGGTGGATGAGTCATCTTCTCCACCTGTGACCATGGACTCTGCCTCAGAGTTCTGCTCAGATGTGGACGGACGCTCTGCCACCTAGCTGCTGTCCTGTCCCAGTCCCCTTCTCAGTCAGGACACCTGGCAAGGTGGACGCTGGTGTGCAGCTCTCTGCTTTTTGTTTGGTCTGGGACTCTAGCCCGTGGGATTGTGCACGGTCAGGATGGGCCTTCCCTCCTCACTTACTTTCCTTGGAAGCACCTCCACAGGCACACCCAGTGGTGCCTCCGTGGTGGTTCTGAGTCTAGTTGAGTGGACAGTGAGGACAACCTGCCCACCAGGAGTGGAATAGCTGGGCTGTAGTAAGCTCTGGGACTCCCTGGGCTGCCTGTCTGAGAGTAAGTGGGCACTCAGGGTCCAGTTAGGAATCACGCCCTTCTCTGTCTACCTGGGCTCTCACCTGGTTTAGCCCCGCCTGAGCATTTCATGGGCCTTGTTCACTGTTAGGAGTACCCACTATGGAGGAATGTTCATTTCACATCACTTCTGGGGAACCCTGCCCCTTTGGGAATATAGCCTGGGTTGGCCCACTTGTCATTCAGCTTATGACGGCTGTCTATCACTTGTATTGATGTAGCAAGTAGACAGAAGGGCAGAAGTGAATTAGGAGCTTTGGAGACATTTGCTTTGGCTCTCAGGCTCTCAACAATGGATGCTGGAAGACTTCTTTCCATGTAACTCCAGATACTTCCCTTACTTTTCCTGGAAGATCAGGGCGACTGCCGCTGCCACTTCTCTCTCGGTGCTAGGCAGGGAGCCCAGGGCCACACATGCTAGGCAAGTGCTCTACCTCCAAGTCATATCCCCAGCCCTAATGCAGCTTGACTGGGTCTCTTCCCACATTAGTCTCCAGGACTCTAAGAGCCAGACTCTTCTAGGGAACAGTAGAGGGTTAGAAGGAACTTGGATTTTTTATTTTTTAATTTAATTTATTGTTTGACAATTTCATAGATATATACAATGGATTTCTTTTCTTTCCCTTCCTTCCCTTTGTCTTTCCCATCTTCCTTCCATCCCTCATTCCCTCTTTCCTCCATTCCTTCTCCCCCCCCCCCCCCCTTTTTTTTGAGAGGTCTTACTGTGTAGTTCTGGCTGGCCTGGGACTTGATAAATAGACCAGACTGTCCTTGAACACACAGAAATCCATCTACCTTTGAAGTGCTGGAATTAAAGGTGTGTGCCACTGGGCCTGGCTCAACAAGTCTCTTAAAATGTTTTAATTTAGTTTTCTGTTATGTGTACGGGTGTTTTTCTTGCATATATGTCTTTGCTATGTGTGTAGCTGGTGTCTGCAGAGGCTGGAAGAGGGTGACAGATCTTCTGGGACTGCATAGTTGTGAGCCTGTTGTTTTTAACAAAATCTAGTTGTTCAATTTCACCAATAAAGACTTGGGAACCAGATGCTGGGGTGAAAGCTGCTAGCTCAGCGAGGCCGAGAAAGCACCTTCATCCTCAGCCATCGTCCCAGAAGCCCCTTCTTCTCCTACGCTGTCTCAAAACCAAACTCCTCAGACTGAATATCTCTCCCTTCTACTTCCTGTGTGTCTTTCTATCTGTTCTCCTGACTCCCCCTTACTCTCTATATAGTTTTTTTTTTTTTTTTTTTTTAAATAATCTGATGGTCACTTCTGGTCAACTCTGCTTCTTGACCTATGGTTGACTTTATTTAATCCTGTTTACAGTGTCCAAGCAGAAAGCTCTTGGATTAAAGATGTGTGCTAGGGCTGAGCCACACCACAGCTAGAAACAGGTTTTTCCATTAAATAACTCAATCTTGGGGTTCACAGCGTGATCAAATATTCTCCAACATGGGCCACTGTGGGTGCTTGAATCAAACCTGGTCCTTAGGAAGAGGAGTCAGTGCTCTTCACTGATGAGCCACCTCTCCAGCCCAGATGGGACTTGTCATGAAAGGCCAAGTGCCATCCCTGAACGTGGTTGTAAACTTGTGGTCTCAACAGATCTTGTGGACCTGTGAGACGGCTCAGTGGGAAAGGTGTCTGGCATCAAGCCTGATGACTGGAGTTAGAACCCTGGAACCCACATGGTAGAGAGAGAGAGTCAACTCCCCTAGAGGCTGTTCTCTCACCTCTCTGTATGTGTGTGCATGTGCATACACACTCAGTAAATAAATGTAATACATGTAATAAACTTCTTGGCAATGCAGAGTTGTTCAGCTTTGCCTGCAGGATGAGTCCAGCTGGGTGGGATGGTATCAGTTGGAACCTTTGACAGGACAATTGCCGTGGTGTGAGGTTGTGAGGGTGAAGCTCTCAATGAGTGGGTCAGCACCCTTAACCAAGGGATGAGTTTGCTGTGGGTTTCAGCCCCACTCTATTTTGCACACACCTCCTTGCTTTTCTTGCTCTCCTCCTTGAGTTGAAGCAGCAGGAGGTGCTTACCTTGTTCTTCGACTTTTCACCTTCTGGAGCCACAAGGCAAAATAAACCCCTTTTCTTTATAAGTCGCCCAGTCTCACGTATTTCATTATAGCAACAGAAAAGGGACAGACAACAGTATAGCGCTGTGTCTGCCAGAGTAAGTAACAGGCTATTCCAATTGGAGATGTTTTGACTAATGAGAATTGGAGGCCAGGACTGAAAGGAGGCAGGTGATTTGGTAAGGCACCCAAGCCAGAGGCAGACACTTCAGGAAAGGCTCCTAAGTAGGAATGACCTGGATGCCAGAGTAAACACCGGCTGCTTGCTCAAGGATCTCTGCTCCCGGTTGGGCACTGGCAGGAGGGTTGGGCTGAGGGAGCTTCTGCACTGAGATGGAAGAGGTGCTTTTATTCTCTAATATTGTTAAGGTTCAACCTTAATAGTCTTCTTCCCAGGGGCCCAGAAGAGAAGCTATGAACGGCACAAATTATTTTCGGGAAAAGAATCTAAGAACACTGAGCTCTTAGTCTGTCTACTTTATTCCTCTGGGATAAAATTCTATTTCGACAGCTTCAGTTCTGTTCTTATGCCCAGCTCCTTTCTTGCCTGATTTCTCTCTACCTTTATCTGCTGTCCCTCTATGTTCTATCTTAATTCTCTTGTCTTAATTCTGCGTCATCTAGGTCCTTCTCATCTCGTTCTTACCCATCTGGCTCTTCCTCATCTTCCATCTCATTCTTCTAGTTCTCCATCTAGTTCTCCAGTCAGAATCTTCAAGTCTCTGAGGTTTACAGTTTTGTATACCCGTGTGACCAGCAGTGCTCTCGCTAAAGCAAGGTCACCAGGCTTCAGTTCCTACCGGGTCATAAAGGCAGACAAGAGTTTTCCTCAGGCAGTGACCGTCAGGCTTTCTTTTACAACTCAAAAGGGGAGTGGTAAAGGAGGAGGTCAACTAAGAGCTAAAAATCAGTTAATATATCAGAAAAGGGGAATTTATGTGCTCAAACTGCATTCCTAGAGGTGGTTAGGTAAATGTTAGGAGTCTATAATGTTAGTATAAATACCACTAAGGCTGTATAAGAAAGGAGGGTCTCAGCTTAATTTGCCTTAATTCAGGAGATCATTTGGCCTTGGATGCTTGATAGGTATTTCAGGTAAAATACACTGTTATGAGTTCTTGGAAGCATACATAGCATACAAAAATCATTGAAGGAATCGGCTAATATATATACAAAAGCTAAAATATCACCAAGACTTCTTAAGCCATGGCTTGACCTTTGGAAAAGTCCTTGACCTTTCCAAGTAGTAGCTTTTGTGGTAGTAGCTGAATTCCATTACATTTTCCTGTGGCTTGCAGCATTTTGTAATGGGAATGACCGCACTTGTTAGCTTTGCCGGTGTGTTGGGTAAGAGTCCATTTGACAGCACTGTCATGGCTGGATCACCAGTCTCACCTTAGGCCAGTGGTTCTCAACCTGTGGGTTGTGACCCCCTTTGGGGGTGTTGAATGACCCTTCCCTAGGGGTTGCCTAAGACCTTTGGAAAACACATATTTACATTATGATTCATAACAATATCAAAATTACAGTTATGAAGTAGCAATGGAAATAATTTTATGATTGGATCACCACAACATGAGGAACTGTATTAAAGGGTTGCAGCATTGGGAAGGTTGAGAGCCATGGCATTAGGCCGTAACAGGAAAGAGGGGTCTGTTTCTCTGCCATAGGCATAGAGCTTGGTCGTCAACAGGGTTGGTGTGGAGTTTTCGGTCACGGGGTGGAGAGTGGAGGCAGGCTCGGTTGCCAGTGCGGTCCTCCTCGATAACCGGGTCTTCCTCCCTCTCTTGCTGGTCTGTACTTCCTCAGATGGGGGACTTGTGTTCCTGCAGGTGTCTAACCCCGTCTTAGATGTTGAATGTCATGGTATTACATTTCTTTCAGGTCTTTGCCAGGCTCAGTGATATTGGGGGAAAAGAATTGGCTTGGTATTAGGTGGAACCAAATGAAACGGCAAATATTTGATCATTTTTGGCCCACAAAATTTCAGCTTGTTCAGAATATTTCAAAATAACATGTCTCTTCCATCTCTGTCTTTAAATGGTGCAGGTTTGAGTCCTTGGGCCCCAGCAGAGTCAGGGTGTAACCCTTAGTCCATTTATGTTTAGGGATACTCTGTAATAGGTCACATGATGCTAGTCACCCTAGCAATAGGGTCAAACTGAAGACAAGAAGTTAAGTGATAATGAGTCCTCAGAATGACAGAAGCTGTCAAAATGCCGAGAGAGGATGCCTTTGGGACTGGTGCTGCTGCTCAGTTTGGGGTTGACTGGATGTAGTGTTCTGTAATAGACCTGTGTGTGTGGTGGGGGTGGGGCGGACAGAGACAGCTGCTGGTGTCTGAGGAATTCTGGTCTTTTGAGGTTGACACAACACGATCCAGAGGCCCTCCTGTGAAGGGTGGAACAGCACTCAGAAGTCTAGCTAGGGCTTGCCTCTCCCTTTAGACCAGACCTGTCCCAGAAGGGAGCAGCAGCCATCGCTGGGCTCCCCCACCCCAGCTTCTCAGCTCTGTCAGTTGCCGCTGCCTTCTTCATCTCTGGTCCCCTGAGAACAAAGGTTCACTGTGGCCTTTTAACACTTGCCACTTGTCCACATTCTGCCAGTCACACCCAGCGGCGGAAGGCTTTAACAGCTCTGATGAGTCTGTCTTCTCCTGAGCCTGCTGACTGGGAGCTCAGAGGCTGGATATGTCGCTGTCCTGCGAGTGACCTGCAGAGCACAGCTGGGAAGTTTCCCCTCAACCAGAGAAATAAGGACTCAAGGGCACTGAAAATATGGGCTTTGGGTGTCACCTGTTCCACACCATGCTCTAAGTTTGGATAGTTCCCCGTCTGTGAAATGGGGATAATATAATGGTCATTTGGGCTGTGAGTCGGCCACGTGCAGCCCTCAGCAGGTGCCTAGGGAGCATCACCTTTGTCACATAGCAAGTGTGGTGTCCTCTCACCTGGTGGACAGTCACTGCACACTGGTCCTCTGTGCTGTGAGCCAAGTGAGCTGGCTCGGTGTTCATCGGGATGTGTAGAGGTCGTAGATGTTACGTGGCCGTTAGGTGAGCACCTTTCTCGTGTCTAGGCACTCCAGGTAAGGAGGACTGTTGTACATGCATGAGTTCCCTCTTTCCCTGTTGAGGAATTAGAAATAGGTAAAACAAAACAAAACATAACTCCTTGAAGGAAGCTATAAAGCAGATGATGGTTCTTCTCTCTGTGTTTTTGTTTGTTTTATTTTATGTGTATGAGGTTTTTTTTTTTCTGACATGCATGTCTGTACAGTGTGTGTGTGTGTGTGTGTGTGTGTGTGCGCGTGTGCATGTGTGTGTGTGTGTGTGTGATGTTGGAGGAGGTCACAAGAGGGGGTCAGCTCCCCTAGAACTGGTGTTATGGACAGTTGTGAGCTGCCTTATGGGTGCTTGGGAATCAAACTAGGGTCCTGTGCAGGAACAAGTGCTTTTAACTGCTGAGCCGTCTCTTCAGCTCTTTGTGATGTTCTTAACCTGTGTCATTAACATTCCCTGGCTATGTAGGAAACAGCATGGCTTAAATTTTTTTTTGTTTTGAGATAGGATCTCGTGTAGTCCAGGCTGGCCTTGAACTCCCTATATAGACGAGGATGGCCTTGAACCTCCTGAGTGCTGGAATTACAGGTCTGGCTTGTGTAGTGCTGGAGATTGCACCGAGAGTTTCATGCTGGGCAAGCACTTCACCAGCCATATCCTAGCCCAGAAGGTTTTTAGGAACATTTTCCATTTCTTTCTTTTTTCTTCTCTTTTTTTCTTTTCTCCTCCCCCTCTTTGATTTTTTTGTTTGTTTGTTTTTTGTTTTTTTGAGACAGTTTCTCTGTGTAATAGCTCTGGCTGTTCTGGAACTCACTGTAGACCAGGCTGGTTTTGAACTCACAGAGATCCATCTGGCTCTGCTTCCTGAGTGCTGGATCAAAAGTGTGTGCCACCACCGCCCGGCTGCATTTTCCCATTTTTAATGCCTCTGTGTTCATCATACTTCTTTTATCTTCAGTGTGTCACATTTGCCCACCAGCCTCTTTTTAGTTTAAGGTGTTAACTGGATGCCATATTCTTTTTTTTTTTTTCCCCCCGAGACAGGGTTTCTCTGTGTAGTTTTGGTGCCTGTCCTGGACTAGCTCTGTAGCCCAGGCTGGCCTCGAACTCACAGAGATCCGCCTGCCTCTGCCTCCCGAGTGCTGGGATTACAGGCGTGCGCCACCCCCGCCCGGCCCCCCAGGCTAGTCTTGACCAGGTAGCCTCTTACTTCCTTCTCCCTGTGCTAGCCATACAAGCATGTCCCAGCACACTCAGCTGTGAGTCGGTTCCTTCCTAGAAAAAGTGTATTTTTAGCAGATGTAGAGCTCTTGGATATTTAAGAAATCTGAGCACATTTTTCATATCTAAATTTAAATACACATTTATCTAGGGTATAAACGATGGTTGCTGAGAAGGAACACAGTGGTCAGCGTGTAAGCCTCATTCTCTTTGTGACCTAACTGACCTTGGTGGAGATGAGAGGCAGCTAGAATGCAGCATGGTCTCTGGTGTCCAAATGGGTACAAGTCACTGACAACTGGTGTGTAATTTTGGGCTTCAGTAGTCTCTCCAATCTTCTCGACAAATCAGAGGATGATAATTACCTCACTCCCGAGAACCAGGGTGATGCTTAGCTATAGTGGCATTTGCTGGGCACACTTAGTAAGAACTTAATGGATTCTACATTTTTACTGGGCAGACCTGCCTGCCCTTAAACTCACAGAGATCCACCTGTTTCTGCCTTCCAAGTGCTGAGATTAAAGGTGTGCCACCATGCCCGGCCTACATTTTTGTTTTACGACAGGGCACACCTGCATTTTTGGGTAGTTAGTTGAAGGTCAGAGGGCTCTTTTCATCCTGCTGTTGAGGGGTATTTTGTTGGAGGGCACTGTGCTATGTTTGAGACGCACTGTGTGAGAGGACGGTTGTCCTCAGGACATTGAGTTGAGTTTGGACGTGTAAATTGTGGTGACAGTCACAGTAACCTATAATCAGATGGTGTAGAGGTGACTGTAGCATTAGTGGGCATAAGGTGGGTGGAGGGTATGGGTTGTGCCTGGGCAGAGGTAACACCCAATATTACACCAATACAGTGCACGGAAAGGTAAAGTGCATGGACATATGGACGTGTGTGTGGGAAGTACTTCTCCGCTGTCCTGGATAAGTGTGCTGGTTGGCTTTCTGTCAATTTGACACAAGGTAGGGTTATCTGGGAAGAGGGAGCCTCAATTGAGAAGAATGCCACTGTCTGTGGGCCATTTCCTTGATTGCCCAGGCAGGTGGTGCTGGGTTACATAAAGAAGCAAGCTGAGCAAGCCATGGGGAGCACATCAGTAAGCATCATTGAGGGTATCTGAGCAATTGAATGGAAACCTAGGCCAGTGGAAATTTAATAAAAGATATGAAAGTGATCCTAATGAAGTGTTCTAATAATGGGAGATATGGAGTCCCAACTGACCATCTCTTGTCACCAAATGAGTCTTCAAGTACAGCAACTGCGTTGCGTTGGCCAAAAGAGTCCCATGGAAATCCCCAAACAAACCCAGGCTGTTGCTAAGACCATGAGTTGTTCTCCACAAACTGACAGCGGGGCCCATTGCCTAGGCTATCACTCACACAACTACTCAACATGGAGGAGTCATGCTGGTGCCTACATGGAGGCTTCACTACAATGTCTAGTGTCTTTGGTATGGGAAAGTACTCTGCAGGCTGCCAAAAGAGAAACATAAACACCAACTCAGCCACAGAACTTTTGACCTACAATATGTCCTGCCTACAAGATATGCTAGGGCAGTGGTGGCACAGGACTCTGGGAGTAGCTAACCAATGTCTGATTTGTTATAAGGCCTCACTCCACAAGTAGAACCCATACTTGACACTGCTTGGGTGACCAAAAACCAGAGACTAGATAGCCCAGAGACCTACAGTAAAACCAAACATTACTTGTCTAAAAAATAAAAGTGTCAATAAAATGTCTTCTTTTGTTGTTTTGTTTTGTTTTTTCAAGACAGGGTTTCTCTGTGTAGCCCTAGTTGTCCTGGGACTAGCTCTGTAGGCCAGATTGACCTCGAACTCACAGAGATCTACCTGTCTTCTGCCTCTTCAGTGCTGGAATTGAAGGTGTGCGCCATTATCATCCAGCTAATAAAATGACTTCTAATGATATTCAGCTATATTCATATATCAGTATGTTATTCAGTCATCATCAGAGAAGCTTCCTCTTGCAGCAGACAGGGACAGACACAGAGACCCACAGCCAGACATGTAGAAAGAGAGTCCTCAAAACACCCATCTCTAAATGGATGTCTCCATCAGATCCCTCTCAGAGCTCAGGGAACTCCAAGGAAGTGGAGGCAGAAAGAGTGTAAGAGTCAGAGGGGATGGAGGACACCAGGAGAACAAGACACTAAACCAACTGAACGAGGTGCATGTGGACTCAGAGACTGAAGCAGGAAGCACAGGGCCTACGTGGGTCTGCACCAGGCGTGCTGCGTGTATTTATAGCTTTTGGCTTAGTACTTTTATGGGACTCCTGAGTGTGGGAATGAATGGTCTGTTGGGGTGCCTTGTCCGGCTGTGATGTGATGGTTTTTGCTTCATTTATTATGTTTTATTTTGTCCTGTTTGGTTGTAATATCTTAGAAGATGATTCTTATTTATGAGAGACAGAAAGAGTGGGTCTGGAAAGGGCCTGATGGTGATATGAGGGGCACATGGAGAGGAAACTGTAATCAGGATATATTGTATGAGAACAGAGTCTGTTTTCAGTAAAAGGATGAAGTGAACAAAATGAGCATTTGCTGCTGTTTTCTGCTTCTGGACTTGGATGCATGTGAGCAGCTGCTTTAAGCTGTTGCTTCCTACCGTTATGGACTATATTACTGAACTGTGAGTCCAAATAAACCCTTTCTCCCATAAGTGGTTCTGTCAGGGTATTTTATCATAGCATCAGGAAATAAACTAAGTCAGGAGGTACTCAAGCTCTTGTGGTAAGTGAATTATTACTATTATTATTGCTACGAGTTTCTTACAGTCTCCACTTACCTTGAACTCCCTATGCAGCCAAGGATGATCTTCCTGTCTTCACCTCCAGAGTGCTGTGATTCCAGGCCTATGTCACCATACAGTTTATATAGTGTTGAAGATGGATCCCAGGGCTTCGAGTACACTAGACAAGCATTCTGAAGCTGAGCCATATTGGCAGCCCCATTTTCTACCCTTGTCCACTATGTACTGATTTTCACAAAGATGCATTTCTGTGCACTACCCCAAACCAGAGGTTTGCTGGATGGAGCTTCAAAGTTCTGTCTCTTCTGGTCATGCTATAAAGCTGTTGGAAAGAAAGCAAAGACTGGTTCTTTGTTTCTCTTGCAACATTAAGATGGCTAATATGGAGGCTGGGGATCAGCTCAGTTTGTAAAGTGCTTGCTGCACAAGCATGGGGACCTGAGTTCTGATCCTCAACACCCATGTACAAAACTGGGGATAACAGTGCATGTCTGTGATCCCCATACTGGGGAGGCACACTGCAGGATACCTGGAGTTTGCTGGCCAGCTAGCCTTGCAGAATTGGTGAGCTCCAGGTTCAGGGGAAGTCTCAAATGCAAGGTAGATGGTTCCTGAAAAATGACAACTAAGGTTGACCTCTGACTTCCAGATGCACCTTTCCATAAACCTATACACACACACACACACACACACACACACACACACACACACACACACACACAGGAATACACATGTGTTTGCAAATACATAAATACACAACACACACAAGCACACCCACATGCAGGAGCTCACACATGCACACAAACATATACATAAACATATATGCACATATGCATATACCCACATACACAAGCACACACTTGCACACACATACATACATGAGCACATACAGGCACAAATACACAGGTACATTTTCTCAATCTAGAGTCTCTTCTAAATGACTACTGTGTGTCAAGTTGACATAAAAGTAGCCAGCATATCCATTTTTCTGTTACTTAAAATAGTAACTTTTGGGCCAGTAAGATGGCTCAGCAGGTAAAGGCACTTACTACCATGTGTCGTGACCCAAGTTTGATCCTTGGGACCCACGTGGTGGAAGGAGAGAACCAAATCCCACAAGTTTTCCTCTGAGCTCTGCATGTGTGCTGAGGCATTTGTGGGTATGCATGTACACAAAGTAAATAAAATGCAGTAAAGTGACTTTTGATGTTTTTTATTGCAGTATTTTATAAGCATTTTATTGCGTATTTATTTTGTGTGTGGACATATGTGTGAAGGTCAGTGGACAACTTTGAGGAGTCTATTCCCCCTCCATTTGAACCCTTAGGATTCAACTCAAGTTGTTAAGCTTGGGTGCAGGTCCCTTTCCCACTGAGCCGTCCTGCTGGCCTGAAACACGCTACTCTCTATTTGTATATTTGCTTTTTAAACTTAACATTGTAAATATAGCTTAAAAGATAATTATCTTCAAGCTGGGCAAGTTAGCTCATGTCCATAAGCCTAGCTATCAAGAGGCTGGGGAGGAGGATTGCTGAGATTTGAAGCTGGGCCTTAGTTACATAGTGAGTTTGAAGTCAGTCTGGGCTACCTAGAAAGAGCCTGTCCTTTTTTTAATTTTTTGACTGTCCTGGAGCTCTCTATGCAGACCAGGCTGCCCTTGAACTCAGAAATCTGCCTGCCTCTGCCTCCCCACAGCTGGGATTAAAGGCGTGCACCACCACACCTGGTGTAAGAGCCTTTCTTAAAACATAAAACAGGGGTCTGAGAAGTGGCTCAGTGGCTGAGAGCACTTGTTGCTCTTGCAGAGGACCGGGGTTCAGTTCCCAGCACCCACATGGTGCTTCACAGACATGTTCCAATTCCAGGGGATCTGTGTTCCTCTACTGATGTCTGTGGGCACTAGGCATCAGTATGGTGCAGTCCTACATGCTGGCAAAACATCTGTACTCAAAATTAAATAAGAGATCTAAAAAAATTAAAACAAAAATCTCAACTTCTCCGTGTTTTAGTTATTTTTCTCTCATTTCTGCCTTTAAACAATACTTGTTCAATCTTTATGACTCTGGGTAGAGGTATTCTGGCTCTCGAGGCATGAATACTTTTTCAGTGCTTCAGAGAACGAGCCTGTACAGGAAAATGGGAAGGCAAGACCCCAGCAGTCATTGTCCCCAGGTGGTCCTACTCAGAGCCGTAGCGCAGGTGTCCAGCGCATGGAGCGTGGGCTCAGCGTTGAGACCCAGCTGTCTTCACTCCCCGCCTGCTCAGCTGCTCCTGTGCGCATCTTCAGGCTGAACAGCTGCCTGCCATCTGTTTAACTGCTCCTACAGCCCTAAGAATTTAGGACTACCTTTCCGCTAGTGTACATGACACTATTTTTATCATTCAACCTTTATCTCCTGTAGATTGAAGTTCATGGACAAAGGGTGTAAACCTTTCACAGACTTAATTCATACACATAGGACGTGGCCCATTTCAAATGGTCATCATGTCATGCACTAGCTTAAGCAAGGGTAGTTGACTGACACTGTGTTGCCCCTGTGCTAGCCAGTGCTCTCATTGGTTGATTTTAGGAGTGCTATTGACTCTGTCCCAGTTAACATTGGAGCTTTAACAGGGACAGTTGTAGCATGAATCTTAAAAGTTCTTATTAATAAAATCAAACCCGAGGCCAGTTATTGGGGTCAATGCTGGTAGATCAGAGAGACAGAACAAGCCACAGCTATCTCACCTTGCCAGTTCCTCAGCTGGTCCTGCTTCCTCAGACAGGAAGCTTCTGTGTCCTCATCCGGAATGGCTCTCAGCTGAACTGCTGCTTAAAAGCCTGAATGCTTAACCAGCCAAAATCTTAACCAGCCAAATGCTTCTAGTTTCTGGTCCTCACGCCTTATATATCTTTCTGCTTTCTACCACCACTCCCTGGGATTAAAGGCTGGCTTTCTGGGATTAAAGGCGTGTGTCACCATGCTTGGCTATTTCCAATGTGGCCTTGAACTCACAGAGATCCAGAGGGATTTCTATCTCTGGAATGCTAGGATTAAAGGTGTGAGTGCCACCATTTTCTAGCCTTTGTATCTAGTGGCTGTCTGTTCTCTGACCCCAGATAAATTTATTAGAGTACACAATATTTTGGGGAACACAATACCACCACAGACAGTCTTGTTCAGTTTTGAGGTTGCATTTGGTTTTCTCTAAAAGGTCCCAGTATGTGGGTCAGTATTAGTTTCTGCCTAGTATGCCTGAGGCCCTAGGTTTGATTCCTAGTACCATCACCTCCTCCTCCACCACCACCACCCCCACCTCCTCCTCCTCCCCCTCCTCCTCCTCCACTACCACCACCCCCACCTCCTCCATCACCACCTCCGCCACCTTCACCAAAAGGCTTCAATAGCTAGGCAGGTTGGCTGATGTCTGTAACACCTGGGAGTTGAGGCAAGAAACATGTCATGAATTTGAAGCTAGCAGAGTGAGTTCCAAGCCAGCCCAGGTAACAGAATGAGCCTTTGTCTCTAAGAAAAGCAAACTCTCTCCCACAAGCCATCAAGGGCTAGGGATGAAGCCTAGAGGTGCAGTGTTGTCTGGTGAGAGTTGATGCCCCAGATCGTCTCAGAACTCCTTGAGTCCAGCGATGCTGGGGTGGTGCTGTTGGTGGCATTGGTGTGCAGTTTTGAGTGCAGCAGGAGATAGCTGTTTAATTTTCTATTCATTAATTATCTTATTATTTAATCAGATTTTTCCTGAGTATCTGCAGTGTGCTGTTTGTTTGTTTATTTATTTCTAAGTTGACACATACCAGGGTCATCTGGAAAGGAAACCTCAATTGAGAAATTGCTCCCCTTAGCTTGGCCTGTAGGCAAGTCTTTGGGACATTTTCTTGATTAATAATCAGTGTGGGTGGGCCGAGGCCACTGCGAGTGGTGCCACCTCTGGGCAGGTGGTTCTGGGTTGTATAAGAAAACCAGTAAGCAGCATTCCTCCGTGGTGTCTGCCTGAGTTCCTGCCTCCACTTTGTTTCATGATGGACTGCAGCTGTAAAGTGAAATAAATGCTTTCCTCTCCATATTGCCTTTGGTCATGGTGTTTAGTACAGGAATGGAAATGTAACTAAGGACACTGCAAGGAAGCCTTTTATTTTGTTATTTAATTTTTATTTTTATATTTTTTGAGACAGGATTCTCTGTGTAGGCTGTTCTGGAACTCTCTATATAGACCAGGCTGGCCTCAAACTCAGAGATCTGCCTGCCTCTGCATTCTCAGTGCTAGGATTAAAGGCCTGTGCCACCGTGCCCAGATTTATTTATTTCTTTGAGACAGGGTCTCATGTAGCCCATGCTGATTTCAGCTAAAGATGTAGCTGAAGCTGACCTTGACTTTCTGACCTGCCTGCTTTCACTTCTCAAGGCCTGTGTACCATGGTGTGTACCACTATTCCTGATTTTATGTGGTGAATTGAGCTCAGCTTTGTGCATGCTAAATAGTACTCCATTGTAGATACATCACATTTTAGCTAATCATCCTGTGAACAGTTATATGCACAAAAACCCTGGGTGATGTTATTGAATCATGCTTTTTTAAAAAACAAAACATGTTATTAAGAACCTCACTCATTAAGAACATGTTCCAACTCATTAATTTGGAATGTAAGTTGCATGTGATACAATGCCATCGAGGCAGTCTGTCTTTCACTGTGAAGATAAAGAACATTTATCAGAGAGAATTCTGGGAAATACAGATTCAGCCAAGAAAATGCTGTATGGATAACAGCAGGTGCTTCTTTGATCTTATAGGAATTAGCACCGTACAAGCAAAGGCAGGAAACAGCAAAGGCAGGAAGCAGTGGAAAGCCTTCCCCAACATGGTTGTGCAGGGAGTCTCTCTGTGTGCTCACGCCAGCTAAAGGGTAGACTCTGTGTATGTAGGTGTCTCTTCTCTGACTCCCTAGTGCTAGGAACTTGAGGTACAAGCTGTGATAGCTCCCTGAGATGTGTCTCTTACTGAACTGTATACAAGTCTGTGCTCTCCATCCCCAAGGTGAAGGACCATTTGGATCACATTGTTCATAGTGTCCGGGCAGCGCTCCGTCAGCAGGAGAGACATAGAACTCAGATACCAACTACTAAGAGTGCCTTAGAAAGGAGCTCAGGATGAAAGCGCTCAGGAAGGCTTCTTGGGGGAAGTGTGGACAGTTGAATACTAGATCACAAGTAGACCCACACCTACGTCAAATGGAGAGGTCCACAGGGACCTAGAGGGTATTGACACGGAATGGGCTCAGACCTGGTGTTGTGGTAAGTCATTACAGGAGTAACACTAACCTGGGTGTTTCTGTTGTTAGCATAGTCCTGACCTGTGTGTGTTCGAGAGGCCAGGCTGCTGATGAAACTGGACCTCCAAACACAGGCTTGCTGCTTGCCTGCATTCCATTCCCCTGAGGGGCCTGGTTTTATCTGGAGCTGGTTAGGCAGTTGCTGACCTATGCCTTGGAACCAAGCAAACTGCCAGGGATTATTAAACGGATGGTTGAGTTTGCAGAGATTCATTTTAAGCTAGAGGCCTCAGTTAATTACAGAGAAACCTCAACACAGTCTAGGGTTGTTTTTCTGAAGATGGGGCCCTGGTCTGGCTCCACTTTTGGGTTTTGTGGATTTCAGGTAATTAATTCTGTGTCTGTCCCAGCTTTCAGGAAGCCCTCAAATACTTACATGCCTGCTTGGAATAGAGCTGTGGCAGACACATGGCTAATGTGTAGGAGTGGCAGCTGCCCCATTGTGGGTGGATCCTGAGACCTGTGCTCTGTAAGCACTGGAGAAGCAGGTGGGGAGCACATACTGGACCAGGCTTTGCTGGCTACAGCGGTCCTGGAGAGGCAAGGTGTGAAAATGTTTCACCACCTACACGGTGGCAGCCCCCTGGAGCAGGACTGTGCCAGAAGTGGCCATGGGTGGAGCAGATAGCCTTGAAGTTAGCAAGGCCGATTCCTCTGTCTGACTTGCTGCCTTTTCTCATACTGAGGTC
>NC_051086.1:26553750-26683750 GCF_004664715.2 Peromyscus leucopus
TGCTGTGGGCTGAATGGGGATGCTGTGCATGCATGTGTGTACCTGTGCATGCATGTGTGCGGGACAGAAGTAGACAGATGTTTCTTCTACTGCCTTCCACCCTATTAGTTTCCCTGTTGCTGAGATAGGGTCTCATCACGTCTGGAGCTCACCAGTTGACTAAACTGGCTGGCTAGTGAGCTTCAGGGATCCTCCTGCTTCTGTCTCCCAGTTCTGGGATTACAGGATTAACTTTTGCCACACCTGGCTGGCTGTTTCGCTTGCTTTCGTCAGAAGATAGTTGTGGTAGTTGGTTCTTTCTTTCTACTATGCACGTCCCAGGGATTGAACTCAGGCTTGGCAGCAAGCACCTTTACCCACTGATCCATCTTTTCATGTTGAAATAGGGTTCAGTCTACAGTTGACTTTTTTTGAGAGTGTTGGGGATCTGAACTCAGGTCCCCATGCTTGTACAGCCAATAGTTTTCTTCCTGAGTCATTTCCCCAGACCTGTGATGTAAGTTCTTAGCCTCAATTTTGATGAAACATTGACTATAAGGCAATACATAGAGGCATAAAGCAGCTCCATGTAGTCTCACTATTCACTGGCCACTCCTCCTCCTATTACTTGGGGTTGCCAGCCCAGCCTTGTCTGGAGCATCTCTGGTTTCTCACACAGGCCTTTGTTTTGCCTCATTTTAAAAGAAGCTTCACGCCCTCATTTGTGTGTGATTCCAGCATTGTTCTGTGAGATTCTGTTGGGCTATGGGGTACCAGGAGCTGATCTGTCTCCACTGATGGTCAGGGTTTATAGCCTATTAACGTGCTTTACTAATGACTAGTTGGGGCCATTTTCACTTGGAATCTATTACGGGTAGTACCTCTGGAACTGGTTTTGTGTGTTTTGGATGTGTATATGTCTTAGAGGTAAATTAGTGTCACGGGGCTCACATACCTGAACTGGAGACTGTGGATGAAGTTCAGCTTCTGTCAGCAGGTGGTCTGCCAGACCTGGGGTGGTTCCACAGCCTGGCCTGTACCTACACTCATCTTCTAGGCTTTGTCATTTTCTGATGACTAATGTTGTTAACCCTGTTTCTCAGGCTTGTCTGCTGCCCAGACAGACCTTTTATAAGGTTCAAAACTTTGGCCCATTTTTCTCTTGGGTTGCTGTTCTTCTAATCTATGAGTTCTTGATATATTATAGATACAGACTTTTTTATTCCCAGGACACAGGTTCTGCAAACTTCTCCTGCTCTGTAATTTACTCTGTAGTGGTATCTTTTGATGGATGGAAGTACTCCATTTTCATAGCTTAATTTATCTTTCATCTTATCTGTTGGATTTTTATGAATGTGCTTAAGAAATCTTTGCTTGTTCCAAAGCCATGAGGACTGTTACATAGTTGGTTGAGTATTGCGTGTGTGAGGGCTAGGATTTTATTCTTCCCTTACAGACATCTAACTGTCGAAGAGCTATTTATTGATTATTCTTCACCTGCCCTGAAACATCCCTTGGGTCACAAATCAAGAGTCCAGGTTTTTTTAATTTTTCTTCCGGACATCGTATCTTGACATTCTTTAACCCTGTGCCAATAGCATCGTTGTGACTGTCCTCCCAGCCAAGTACCAGCCTCTTGCTTGGGAAGGTCGGCTGTGTCCCCTTGCAAAAGGACTGTCCCAGCTGGGCCTGTTGACTCATGGAGGGGTGAGTGGGGAGGGTCAGCCGACTTTCACCCGAGTGTTCAGCCTCTCCCTACCGCTTGTTGTTTGCAACTCTGCCTTAGTTGCATGTGGAGGGCTACATTGGGGGTAAACCTAAAGAAGGGGCTCAGTCTCTGCCTGCTGGGAAGAGGCTTTCCAGGGGTGACCTATTGGGGATGGGGACGAAGCACCTCCACCCCTGTAAGTAAGCCACCCCCTGCGCTCTGTAAGGATGAACTGTAAGGACCCCAAGAAACTCATTGTTTTTCCAGAGTAAACTTTGATAGAATCATACCTTGGTTTGTCATTGACACCTTAGGAGGAGAGGTAGACAGTATGTCCTAATTAGGTTTCTGTTGCTGTGATAAAACACCATGACCAAAAGCAAGTTGGGGAGGAAAGCGTTTATTCGGCTTACACTTCCACATCCTTCCACATCGCTGTTCATCATTGAAGTCAGGGCAGGAACCTGGAGCTAGGAGCTGATGTAGAGGCCATGGAGGAATGCTGCTTACTGGCTTGCTCCTCCTGGGATGCTCAGCCTGTTTTCTTATAGAACCCAGGACCACCAGCCCAGGGGTAGCCCCTCCCACAGTTCTCCTTGGGCCACTAAGAAAATGCCCTACAGGCTTGCCTACAACCTGATTTTCTGGAAGCATTTTCCCAACTGAGGCTCCCTCCTCTCTGATGACTCTATCTTGTGTCAGATTGACATAAAACTAGCCAGCATACAATGTTTATGTCTCCCTAGGAAGAGATTTTAGTAACAGCACCTTGTCACCTATACTGTAATTTTAAGAGAAGCCTTTGTATCTGGTAAGTGTAAATCTTGTGTTTTATTGTTTTAGATGGTTTTGGCTGTTCATTGATTTCATCTGCATTTTGAAGCATCTTGTCCATTTCCACATATACAAAAACCTCTCTGTTGGAACCACAGTTGGGATTGCATTGAATGCGGAGATCAGTCTGGGAAGAACTCACATATTTGCAGTAGTGACTGCACATATTCCAGCCTGGGAGTCTTAAGGAGCCCTGCTTTGCTGGAGTGCATTATGACCAGATCTCAGGAACCCTCAAAAGACTACCATGGAGACTGAATCCCATATGTAAAAGCAAAGAGCCTTTATATTTTTGGTTGTGAGCCTAGCCTTTAACGGCTGAGCCATCTCTCCAGCCTGCAAAGAGCCTTTATTTTCAAGCTTAGAGCTTGGTCTCTCTCTGATGCAGCAGTGAGAGCAGAGAGCCCAGAGCCCAGGCAGGTTTTATCATAGCAGAGGATGGGGTGGGGGGATTTTCAGGGTTCAGGACCCTGATTGGCTGACATTTGTCTAGCGGTATGTAGGGAATGTTTGGAATGTCAGGTATTTCCACTTAGATGCAGGCCCCACTGGGTGGGGTCGGCTTATGGCTTTCCCTGGGTCCAGGTGTTGCCTGCCAGAAGCTGTGTCCAGGCCTCTAAGCCTGTCATGGCAGCTGTGTGGTCAAGCTGTCTTGCCCCCCCCCCACCAGGGTTCTATTATTTCGTAGTGTTTTATAGGCGTCCATGAATGTTGTTGCTTAGATTTATTTCTATATATTTGAGACTTTTTGCTGCTAAAAGTAGCTTTTAAAAATAGTTTACAGCCGGGCAGTGGTGGCGCACGCCTTTAATCCCAGCACTCGGGAGGCAGAGCCAGGGGATCTCTGTGAGTTCGAGGCCAGCCTGGGCTACCAAGTGAGTTCCAGGAAAGGTGCAAAGCTACACAGAGAAACCCTGTCTCGAAAAACCAAAAAAAAAAAAAAAAAAAAAAATAGTTTACAGTAATTTTTTATTGGTACCCAGATGTGCAGTTACTTTTTGTTTATTAATCATGTTTCTAACAACCTTACTAAAGTTGTTGGTTAGTTCTAATATTTTTTAGAGTTTTTGGATTTATTCTTCCTTCCTTTTTTTTTTCTGTTTTAAATTTTATTTTGTTTATGTGTATATACATGTGTTTGTGTGCATGTGCACATGCCTTTAGGTGTTTGTGAATGCAGGGCCACATGTGCCATAGCTTGCTTGTGGACGTCAGAGGATGCCCTTGTACCTGTTTGAGAAGGCTCATTGTGTTACTTGTCTGCTGTGTGTGCCAGGCTGCTTGACCCATGGACTCTGGGTTCCGTTTTCACCTGCATCTCCTCACAGGAGCTCAGCACCTGGCTTTTTTTCACATAGGTCCTGGGAATTTGAACTCAGATCCTCTCACTCTTGCATGGTAAGTGACTTACACTGAGCCATCTTCCTAGCCTTCCTGCTTTCTTTAGATAAGGCTTCTCTGTAGCCCAGGCTTAACTCAAAATCTTTCTTTTCTTGCCTCACAGATCCTGGGATTGCTCATAGGTACTTCTACTTCCAGCTTTCTTTTTGTGTTTGCAGCTAATGAACTTTTCTTTTCCTGTCTTGCTTTGTTGCCCTTCCAGTGTGCTGCTAAACAGTAGCAGAAATGTGGGCTTGCTTGTCATGATCCTGATCTCAGGGCATTTAGACTCCTTTCTGTCAGGGAATTAGAGTTTTTATCCTTATCTGGTTTGCATTTTATCATCTTCTGTTTCTGAATCTGTTGAGGTTGAGGTCTCTGTGTTAGGAAGCTGTAGAGGGTGAGGTCTCTGTGTTAACAATCTCTAGGGTTTGAGGTCTCTGTGTTAATCTCTAGGGGTTGAGGTCTCTGTGTTAACAATCTCTAGGGTTTGAGGTCTCTGTGTTAATCTCTAGGGGTTGAGGTCTCTGTGTTAACAATCTCTAGGGATTGAGGTTTCTGTGTTAGGAATCTGTAGAAGGTGAGGTCTCTCTCTGTGTTAACAATCTCTAGGGGTTGAGGTCTCTGTTAACAATCTCTAGGGATTGAGGTCTCTGTGTTAGGAATCTGTAGAGGGTGAGGTCTCTGTTAGGAATCTCTTGAGGTTGAGGTCTCTGTGTTAGGAATCTCTTGAGGTTGAGGTCTCTGTGTTAGGAATCTGTAGAGGGTGAGGTCTCTGTGTTAACAATCTCTAGGGGTTGAGGTCTCTGTGTTAGGAATCTGTAGAGGTTGAGGTCTCTGTGTTAGGAAGCTGTAGAGGGTGAGGTCTCTGTGTTAGGAATCTGTTGAGGTTGAGGTCTCTGTATTAGGCCACTTTTTCATTCCCAGAACAAAACCAGGCTGTTCTTTTTATGTATCATTGGATTTGATTTTAAGATTTTACATCTGTTTTTGTGGAATGGATTGCTTGTTACTTGATTTTCCTTCTTTTTTTGAGGGGTTGGAGTGGGATACAGGGTCACTTCATGTTCTCGTTGTCCTGGAATTCTCTGTATATCAGGCTGCACTTGACTCACAGAGATCTGCCTGCCTCTGCCTCCTCAGTGCTGGGATTAAAAATATGCAGTACCATGCCCAGCTTTTACTTGATTTTGATTTTTTTCCTCCTTGTTTTTTTTTTTTTTTTTTTTTTTTTTTTTGAGACAGGGTTTCTATGTGTAGCCCTGGCTGTCCTAGAACTACCTTTGTAGACCAGGCTGGCCTTGAATTCTACCTGCCTCTGCTTCGCAAGTGCTAGCATTAAAGGCGTGCACCACCATTGCCCTTGATTTTTTTTTTTTATTTATTTTTTATTTGGAACACTGGTTAGTCGGGCCTCATAAAACAAGGTGCTGAATGCTTGTTTGTATATAATAATTAACTTATGAAGAGACTGTGATTTTTCTCCCTACATGATTATGATATATTATATCCAGTTGTATGACTACCTTTAGGCAGATAAGATAGTAGGGTTTTATCAATGGCCTTCACACTTAACTGTGGAGAGGATTGTCAATGGTTTAGGCCTGAATGAAATGTCCTTGAGCCTGCAATTTCTTTGTAGAAAGTTTCCCATCACAAATGTCCTTTAAACCTATCAAGTTTACTGCAGAGAGGCTGCAACAAAAATTTAGCCTGTGGGACACAGGCGGGTAGAGATTCCAGCCGTGTGCAGTTTGGGCCTGAGCCAGGAACTGCAAGGCCACAGGCAAGTGGCTTTTTCATGGATTCGTGCCTTACCAGTTGGATGCCAGATATAATACGAATTTCTAAATGGTCTTTTAATAAAAACCTGGAGACAGAATATTGGGGTGAATGCTGAAAGATCAGTGAGACAAAGGAACAAGCCACCTCTTACCTCTAGGACTCCTTAGCCTGAAAAACTTTCCTCAGCCAAAAGACTTCAGTTCCTGTCTCCTCATGCCTTATATACCTTTCTCTGCCCACCATATCACTTCCTTTTTAGTGCTGAGATGAAAGGTGTGTGACTTCCCAAGCAAAGGCATGAGCTCTCAAGTGTTGGGATTAAAGGTGTGTGCCACCACTGCCTGGCTCTGTTTCTCTCCTAGACTGAGTCAATCTCATGTAGTCCAGGGTTGCTTTGAACTCACAGAAGGATTTCTGCCTCCCAAATGCTAGGATTAAAGGTGTGTGTTACCCCTGCCTGACCCCACCCCACCCCATCCCCAAGACAGTATTTCCCTGTGTAGTTTTGGTGCCTGTCCTGAATCTTGCTCTGTAGACCAGGCTGGCCTCGAACTCACAGAGATCTGTTTGCCTCTGCCTCCTGAGTGCTGGGATTAAAGGCGTGTGGAACCACTGCCTGGTTTGACCTCTATGTTTAATCTAGTGGCTTGTTCTGTCCTCAGATCTTCAGGGAAATTTTATTAAGGTATACAATATATCACCATAAATAGGTATAGAACTGTTTAGCTTTTTCTGTTGTATTACTTGGGAGTTTAATGAGTTGTGTTCTATAGGAAGGTGCCTATTGCTTTTAACATTTCAGATCTATTAGCTTGCAGTTGTTTATAGTGCTCACTTACCATCTTTATGAAAGTTTTTGGGGTGTGGCATTTTTTCAATTAAAAATTGGCAACTCATTTATTTCAAATGCAGAAGTGTATTGCTTACAGTTCCATGACTGGAAGTCTGAAGTCAGGTGGTAGTCAGGTAGAGAAGCATTACTCTAATTATTCTTGATCAGTAAAAATCCAGGAGTCAGATATTGGGGTAAAAGTTAGGAAAATCAGAGAAGCAGAGAAGCCACCAGTCCTTCCTGCCTGCTCCATTCCTTCTTCCAAATAGAGAGTCAGATCCCTTTCCACCCCACCTTACTACTTCCTCTCCTCTCTGTCTTCAGTCTTCCAAAATCTCTGTGGTTAATTTTGCTCAACTCGTGGCTAACTCTGCCCTCTGACTCCAAGCAAGCTATATTTGTCAGAACACGATGAAAATATCACGTTTACCCCTTTTTTTGTCCAAAAAAACAAAAAAACAAAAAAAAAAAAAGAAAGAAAGGAAGACAGAAGAAAGGAAGATTTTTAACTACCATAGTAAAACCATATCCAATACATACAATAACTATATACAAATATATACAGGTAAGAATTACATTAAAAATGTTCATTTGCATTTGACAAATTCAGAGAAAATATTCCATTATCTATCTTATTTTGATGAGTTCAAAGTGTTATACCCAATTCATCTTCCATCCTAACTTGTTTACCAACCCAAAATGATCTTTTTGTAAGTCTCTCAACCTTATACACTTTACATCTCTTTTATGAGTTTCTTTTCTGAGTCTGGTAACAAGGAAAACTATAGCCATAATATCTAGTCTCCAACTTCATCAGAGACCTGAGAAGGATATAATATTATCTGAGTAAGTCAGAAATACAGAGTAAACAACTTCTAAAACTGAGAAATGAGAGAAACAGTTGGCTGCCTGGACAGTCACCTAAGGTTCCTCTGTAATATTGGGGTATCCATCTTCAGCCTGCAGGCCTAGAATATATTGACAGACTTTTCTGTAAAGTAGAAATTTTGAAGGACTGTCCTACCTTGTCTTGGCAAAGTTTGGCAGTTGCTTTCTTTTGTTTCCTGCTTGTCCAGTTTGGACACCATACTGTTAGCAGTCAAGGAAAGAGCAGTTTCCTGTCCAGTGGCTAACTTGCCATAAAGAAAGTAAATTCCATATGGAGTTTCTTCAATGCCCATCATCTTCTCTGAAGTAGATCAGTACTGCCAGGCGTAGATGTGTCTCATTGTCATAAAAAACATTATGTTATTAAAACATCATAAATGCAGTATTATGTAGATCTCTGAAGTATTTGAAGACCTCCTGTCTATCTAAAATATATGTTTGATCTTGAAAACATACCTAACATGATTACCAGTTTGATTGTAATAAGTGACTAACTACTAACCTGCATTTCTTTATTATCGTAAATAGTTTGTAATAATAACTTTCAATGACTAGAAATTTATATTAATTGTTAAATGAGCTGTATAGGTACAAATACCTTAAACAAGAGTAGAAACATATGTACAGTAGGTTCTAACAAAAATAACCTTAAATTTGTATCAATGTACAAAAATCCATACCAATGTAAAATATTTGAGACTAGTAGTTGCTTTTTTGGTTTAAAGGAGATTCAATAATTTACCCTTTTATCCAATTTCTATAGCCTCTATTTCTTTCTTTTTTTTTAAAAAAGATTTATTTATTTATTATGTGCCAGATCTCAGTACAGATGGTTGTGAACCGCCATGAGGTTGCTGGGAATTGAACTCAGGACCTCTGGAAGAGCAGCCAGTGCTCTTAACCACTGAGCCATCTCTCCAGCCCTGTCCTCTATTTCTATATTAAGTTTCTGGAAAATCTAATAATACCATGAGAACAGCATATAATTCTGACTTTTGAACAGAATGATAAGGCCTTTGAGTCACTTTACGTACATTTCCTGACTTATAACCTGCCTTTCCTGATTTGTTTGCATCAGTATAGAATGTAGGGGCTCCAGAAAATGGTGTTCCCTATACAATGTGAGGAAGGATCCAATTAGTTTTCTTTATAAACTGAAGTCTTGATTTTGGGATATTTGTTGTTAATCTTTCCAAAAAAAATTACTGCAAGCTCTTTGCCAGTGTTCATTTTCCTTCCATAATGAGGAAATGTCAGCATTAGTAAAAAGTTCCACAATTTCTTCTGGATCTATTCCTACTAATTGACAAAGTCTTAATTTTCCTTTTAGAATCAACCCAGAAACCTTTTCTACACAGGATTTTGATTTTTACTCTGTTTGTGTGGTAAAAATATCTATTCTAAGGTATTATCTTCTCTCTGCATTAGAATTCTTTTTTTTTTTTTGTTTGTTTTTCGAGACAGGGTTTCTCTGTGTAGCTTTGCACCTTTCCTGGAGCTCACTTGGTAGCCCAGGCTGGCCTCGAACTCACAGAGATCCGCCTGCCTCTGCCTCCCGAGTGCTGGGATTAAAGGCTTGCGCCACCACCACCCGGCTAGAATTCTTGTAGAGAATGTGTAGAAGGCAACATAAGCAGAAAACAATCAAGCTCTGGATCCACACGATCCGCATGGTGCATCCTGTAATTTCTTTCCTACCAGAGTGAAGTCTATCCGCCTCAGCTGATAATGTTCTTGGACTGTTTTGGCTTGAAATACATTACTCTGTTCTTGAGCTGCTAATCCAATTGTGGGCTCTAATCTCCCAGCAAATTTTGAAAATCATTAAGATTTCATAATTGATCTCTCCTGATTAGTACTTTCGTGGTCGAATTTTTTGTAAGCCTATCTTATATCCTTCGTAATTAATAGCATCTCCTCTTTGTATTTTTTCAGGAGCAATTTGTAATCCCCAAGAAGGCAAAATTTCCTTTATTTCTTCAAACGTTTTCTCTAAAGTATCTGAGTCTGAATCAGCTAGTAAGATATTATTCATATAATGGTAAATTATAGATGGAGGAAACTGATTATGAATTATTTCCAATGGCTGTTGTACAAAATATTGACAGAAGGTGGGGCTGTTAAACATTCCTTGTGGAAAAATTTTCCACAGATATCTTTTTACAGGCCAGGAATTATTGTAAGTAGGCACTGGAAGTCAAATTTTCCTCTCTCCTGTTCTCGCAAAAATATAGTAGGAAAGCAACCTTTTAAATCAATCGCTATAATAGACATCCTTTTTTCTTTATTAAGAAATTTTTGACTCCTCATGCTATCCACAGACTCCCCTCCCAACCCCCAGTCCTTTTCCCCAAGCCACCCCACATCCCCACATCCTCTAAATCGAGGTCTCCCATGGCGAGTCAGCAGAGCGAAGCTCACTGAGCCTAGGCAGGTAATAGACCATCCTCTAGGTAATAGAGAAGGCAAGGGAATTCCAGACTGTAAAGAGCCCATTGGCTGAATTACCTTATTAATAGTTCTTAGATCTGTTACCATTCTCCATTTTCCAGATTTCTTTTTAATAAAAATACATGAGAATTCCAAGGACTGGTCTATTCTTTAATATATTGAGGTTATTTAGCTGCTCCTGTACCAACTGTTATAAGGTCTGTAATTTTTCTGATGTCAAAGGTCATTGTTCCATTCAGATAGGTTTGTAAGTTAACCATTTTAAAGGTAGGGCTGTTGGTACCTTCAAAGATCAGCAGCTGTTGTGTCCTGTTTATGACAACCTGAATGGTTGGTGACTGTTCTTTATAATACCTTTTAATATTTTTCCCAGAAATGTATGTTAGTTCATGGTTCTTTTCTGAAATTGGAGGAATGTTAATTTGGGTATTCTATTGCTGTGACAAATCACATCCCCTTAAATTTATTGCTATGTAAGTTACAAATGGCTTTAATTTTCCTCTCTATTCTTCCTGACCCTATACATTTGATCCATCTCAAGCTTTGTTTCACTTCAGATAAAGTTCCAATCCCTAAAAGATGAACATTTACCTCTTGAAGGGGACAATTTGGATGCCAAAATTCTGGTGCAATTATTTTTACATCTACACCTGTATCTATGAGACCCTCAGTTTTAATGTCATTTATCTGTATTGTTAACTTGGCCTTTGATTGTTTATAGAAGTTAGCTAAAATTTTTGTTTTGTGATATCTCCAAAAATTTTGTTTTATCTTCTAAAGCTGTTCTTGCCGGGCGTGGTGGCGCATGCCTTTAATCCCAGTACTCGGGAGGCAGAGCCAGGAGGATCTCTGTGAGTTCGAGGCCAACCTGGGCTACCAAGTGAGCTCCAGGAAAGGCGCAAAGCTACACAGAGAAACCCTGTCTCGAAAAAACCAAAAAAAAAAAAAAAAAAAAAAAAGCTGTTCTGTCATCCAAAGCAGAATGAGTTTTTACAATAGGCACTAGGTCCTTTAATTGCTCTGTGGAGGAGTTTCTCCCTCCTGTGGTGACAGGGAATAATTGAACCAAATTTTACATGGAGGCCTGTGTGAGGCCTCCTAAGACATTTTCCAGGTGAAGGTTACCCTGTTTGTCTGTGAAGGTTGCCCTGTTTGTCTGTTGTTGATCTGTATTCATTGGTTCAATGTCAGTCTTTGCTGCACCTTCTACTTACTCTTTTTGGATTCTTTCTAGAAAAAAAACATTGTTTCTAGGAATGCCCTGCCTACAATCCCTTTTTTAAATGGCCTTGTTTACCACAATTAAAACATTTAATGTTTTGATTTCTCTTCAAGCTTCTGGAAATCACCTCTTTTATCTAAGTGTCATCATGGTTATGAGATTCAATACTGACTGTATGTTGGATCCATTCTTCTGTGGGTGCTGGTCTTATCTTTAAAGGCCCAATTACCCTTTTTCATTGTGAATTAGTGTTTTCTTTTCTTTTTTCTTTTTTTTTTCTTTCTTTTTTTTGTTTTTTTTGAGACAGGGTTTCTCTGTATAGCTTTGGCACCTTTCCTGGATCTTGCTCTGTAGACCAGGCTGGCCTTGAACTCACAAAGATCCGCCTGCCTCTGCCTCCCAAGTGCTGGGATTAAAGGCATGTGCCACCATCGCCTGGCCATGAATTAGCATTTTCAAAAGCCAAAATTCAATTAATATTCGTCTAACTTCTGGATCTGATGTCATTCCATTTAAAGCTGAAGTCAATCTTTGCAAAAATTCAGTGAATGCTTATTTTGGGCCTTGTATAATTTTAGTAAATGGCTCTGTCCTCTTTCCTGATTCTTGAATCTTGCCTCAAGCATTCAAAGCTGCTGTGTGGCATGGGGACAAGATATGAAAATCAAATGTAACCTGCCTTTCCACATCAGCATAACAGCTCTCACCAAGGATTTGGTCTTGGGAAATCTGATAACCTCTAACCCTATCTTGCTCTTCAATTGTCCTAGCTTTATCTCTCCACCAGGCCCTCCACTGTAACTGAGGACCAAATTCCAATACTGCTATAACTAAGTCTTTCCAATCTTGTGGAATAATTCTGTTTCAAGTGGACCATGAATTTAACATCTGCTTTACAAAAGGTGAATGCATACCATATGAAACTATTGCTTCCTTAAGTGTCTTCAAATCTAACATTTCTAGAGGATCCTAGTTAGCTTCTGAATAGCCTTTGGGGTGCCTGTCATCTGGTGGTTGTTCTTGAATGGTAATTGGCTAAATTAAGGTTGGTTTTCTAATAACCTTGGGCTGTTCCCCTTCAGTTTTATAATGTAATTGTGTGGTAATTTCTCCTCTAAACTCCTCTGCTTGTGTGTGAATATATTCCTTAATTTCATTAGTCTTTCTTTCTAAGGATTGTGTTTTAGCAGTCAGTTTTTCTTTTTTGGCACTGATATATATCAGACAACTTTTTTCAGGGATAATATAAGAATTACCAAATGATAATTGACATGTCAATCCCAGCTACGTTTATTATCTCTTCATTTAATCATCTCATTTTCAAATCATCCATTGTAAAACTATAGAGATAACTCCGTACATTGTAATGTTTCCCATTTTTAATGTGTGTGTGTGTGTAAATCTCTTCAACTCTCCCCACCTTTTTTTTTTTTTTTTTTTTTTGGTTTTTCCAGACAGGGTTTCTCTGTGTAGCTTTGCGCCTTTCCTGGAGCTCACTTGGTAGCCCAGGCTGGCCTCGAACTCACAGAGATCCACCTGGCTCTGCCTCCCGAGTGCTGGGATTAAAGGCGTGCGCCACCAACGCCTGGCCCTTTTTTAAATCTAATTCTTCCCTTTAGGAATTCCCTGGTGTCACCTACACAGAGAAACTCTTTCTTGAAAAACCAAAACAAACAAACAAACAAACAAACAAACAAACAAACAGAATTCCCTGGTGTCTCACTAGATCTGCTGATGATGACAGTGAAGTGTGAGGCTGGCTGAAGCTGTGTAGCACACCTGGGCAGAGAACACAGGTGGTGTGCCACCCAGCTTGAGCGTAGTTGTGAGCTGGGAGTATGATGTGGTGCTTGCAACAACAATAGAAGACAGAGTGGATATGGAAGCAGCTAACCAGGTGTGGCAGCCTGAGGAGATGGTCCAGGGGAAGCCCACAACTCACAAGGAAAAGGAGCCAAGGACACAGGAACGTGTGACAGGCCAGAGGGAGCACACACAGCTGCATGAAGGCAGAGCCAGCCATTGGTGGGATGCTAGCTCTGAAGGCATTTGGACCCTGGGCACCTGTGGAGTCTGGGACCTGTGGAGACTGGTAGAGTGGTTGTAATAGGAAAGTCCCAGACTTCCTCAGAGTGCTTGGGGAAGAAAAGAAAAAGTCAACCAGCTGCGTGGCAACTCTGGCAGGTGCAGCTCTAATGGGTGCCAGTGGCTCCAGAGCCACAGGCAAGCGGCCATCTCATAAATTTGTGCCCCAGTAGTTGGATGCCAGATGAAGTGTTACTGTCATTATTCTTTATTAATAAAAATTCTGGAGTCAGCCGGGCGGTGGTGGTGCACGCCTTTAATCCCAGCACTCGGGAGGCAGAGGCAGGCGGATCTCTGTGAGTTCGAGGCCAGCCTGGGCTACCAAGTGAGTTCCAGGAAAGGCGCAAAGCTACACAGAGAAACCCTGTCTGGAAAAACCAAAAAAAAAAAAAAAAAAAAAAAAAATTCTGGAGTCAGATACTGGGGTAAAAGCCTGAAAGATCAGAGCAGCCACTAGTCCTTCCTACCAGCTCCATTCCTTCCTCCAGAGAGCCGGATCCTTTCTGCCACACCTTGTTACTTCCTCTTCTATTTGTCCTCAGTCTTCCAAATCTCCTGTGGTTAATTTGGTCGGCTAGTGGCTAACTTCGCCCTCTGACTCCAAACAAGCTTTATTCGTCAGAACATGATCAAAATATCACACAACAGTCAGTCTCTGGAGAGGGCTCTTCAGCTGCCTGGTACTGGTTTGCTGTGTGTCCGCTGGTGGAGAAATGGGATCATGATTTAAACATTTTTTATCCATTTACTTAGGATGGTTGGCATGTGTGCCACTGTTCCTGTCTAAAGTTTAGAAGACAACTTATGGGAGTCAGTTCTTTTCCCCCACTGTTGTAGGTATTGAGAATCCAACTCAGCCTCTCTGACTTGGCTTTCTTTTCCCCCTAGAGCTGAGGACAGAACCCAGGGCCTTGTGCTTGCTAGGCAAGCGCTCTACCACTGAGCTAAATCCCCAACCCCCCTCTTTGACTTAGTAGCAAGCACCTTTATCCAACAACCTCTCTTGTCAGCTTGGACTATGTTACTACAGAGACCATGTGGCCCATAAAATGTAAAATGTTTACTCTTTGACGTACAAACAAGGACAGCCCACCCCTGTCTTCTAGAAGAAAGGACAGGTGATTTCACTTTATCTTACAGTGTCACATTCAGTGGCCCATTGTCCTATTCCATTTGAGATGTAAGCTTTGTGAAGACACGACACCACTTCTTCTGGGTCCTTGGCCCGTAGTGTCTGGAAATACAGAGGTTCTTTTTTAGAGTCAGGGTTTCTCTGTGTAGCTTTGCGCCTTTCCTGGAACTCACTCTGTAGCCCAGGCTGGCCTCGAACTCACAGAGATCCACCTGCCTCTGCCTCCCGAGTGCTGGGATTAAAGGTGTGCGCCACCACCGCCCGGCTATACAGAGGTTCTTCAGGAGAAGTATGCTCATTAAATGGCACCATCTTCCGTGGTTTCTTAGGAACGTTGTACCAGGATCACTCTAGAAGTGTAGTGTTATTCGAATGCTAAATAGTCTTATTAATAAAAAACCTAGACCCTGATATTGAGGTGAAAGCTGAAAGATTAAAGAAGCAGAGTCACCACAGCCACCACCTCTGACCTCACCAACTCCTCAGCCTGAAAGAGCTACAGCTGAAAGGGACCCTTCTGATGAAAAGCCTTAGTTCCTGTCTCCTCATGCCTTATATACCTTTCTCCGCCCACCATATCACTTAGTTTTGTTTTGTTTTTTTTTAAGTGCTGGGATTAAAGGCATGTTAATCCCAAGTACTGGGATTAAAGGTGTGTGCCACTACTGCCTGGCTCTGTTTCTCTCCTAGACTGAGTCAATCTCACCTTGTCCAGGGTGGCTTTGAATTTACAGAGATCCAGATGGATCTCTGCCTTCCAAGTGCTAGGATTAAAGGTGTGTGCTACCACTGCCTGACATCCATGTTTAATCTAGTGGCTTGTTTTGTTCTCTGATCTTCAGGCATATTTTATTAGGGTACACAGTTTATCACCACAGTGTAATGGTTCCTTTCTCGTTTCTTCTAGAATTCCTGGAAGAAGCAACTTAAAAGAGGCATGTAATTATTTTAGCTCATGCTTTTAGAGGGTCCCAGTCTATCACAGTGGCAAGAAGTCCTCACATCATTGCAGCCCCTGTGTCCATCTGCTGGGTCTCATGTCTGACAGGTTCCACAGTCTCTCAGAACAGTGCCATACCTGGTGACCAAGTGGTCAGACACATGACTATCTCTAAGTCCTAATTGGAAGTGGTAGATTTTTGGACAAAATAAAAATTAATTAAAACTGTCCCAGAAATTTATGAAAGCTTGGCTTATAGTCAATGGGTTGCAGGTCCTACCAGCTCGCAGGAGTGCAGTGTGGAAGAAAGGTCTTTCCTGCCACACTGGAGGCGTGGGAAGAAGCTCAGCCACAGTGTTTGGGATGCTCTGCCTTTGGTGGTTGGTGTTTCTTCATTACTAATGTTGCTCTGTGTAGAAGCAGGCCATGGCAGGGTGATAAGAATGGTTAGAACATGCTGGAGATACAGTTGGTGTCACTAAGCCACCTGGTAGAGTGTGACCCTCCTTGTCTGCTCGGTGGCCGTGGGCATCAAGGACCTACTCTTGCCTTGAAACACTGCCTTGTCCTGTTTCCTGCAATCCACGGTGACTAGAGACACTTTCTGCTTCCCTGCTCATCATTTCCACACCTACACACTCCGATATTATTAATCTTTAGATTTATCTTTGTGCCATATTTCTACACATGCTGTTTTGATTCAGTTATGTTTTTCTTTCTACGAGACAGGGTCTTGCTGGGTAGCCTTGGCAATCCTTACACTTTCTATGTACCCCAGGCAGTCCTATTGAAGTCCCCGGCCAGAGTCCTATTGTCATCCATATTTGCTCCTGAGTTCCTTATTAGATGACTCTCTTCTTCATCCTAGTCTTCTAGGTGCTCCCAGACCTGTCCCCAGAGTAAATCCTTACACAGCACTGTACTTTGCCTCTCGTCTTGGTTAGCTCCAGTGAGCTCTACCTGTACAGGGCTTCAAGGGCCTTCTTAAAAGTTCCCTTGTCCCCAGTTCCCCAGATGTAAAGGTCTGTGGTCGTGTTGGCATGGATTGTGTGCTCCTTGCCGTGGCTCTGAAGGTTCTGGCTCCTACCAGCTCACCTGCTCTCTCTTCCCTCTCTCCTGCCCCCTGGCTGAGCTGCAGTTCACAGATGGAACACTGTTGCTCTCTGCAGAAAACAAGCCCGGCCTCTACACACTCTCCTCCTGCTGTGGCTCCTGCCTTGGGACCCCTGTGGCTTTCCCATAGTTCATCAGTGGGAGTGAGTGCTGGGCACTGTGAGGAATGGGTTTTTGCTACCACACACTGTCTTTTGAGGGCTTACCAATAAAGGTGGCTAAATCCCTCACTTTTTAAACCATGTTTTTCATGTGTGCTGGCATTGAACCTAGACATTGTATCCTAAGAGTGTACCCTTACCATTGATTTATTTATACCTCCACATCTCATATTTTAAGTAGTATTTTTGGCTTTTAATGTCCTGATATTCTTCAAGTTTGGAAATACTTCCACCGCTCTGTTTATCCTTTAAAATAAAAAAAAAAATTGAATTAAAATACAGTTACATCAATATTTTCTGAGACAAGCTGGTAGGGTCAGAACCCCTTTAAAACCATGGCAAAGAGTGCATCATTTTCCCTCTTTCTTTCGGCCCTCCCACCCCCACCCCATGTCCCTCTTTCTTCTTCCTCTTAAATTCATGGCCTCTTTTCTTTAATTATTATTGTTTTATACACATACAAGCATATGAATGTAATCTACTGAGTCTGTTTAGTGTTGCTTGTATGTATATGACTTCAGGGCTGACCACTTGGTATATAACCAAATCGGGGGCTTATCCCTAAGGGGAAGATTGCTTCTCTCTCAGCAGTGGTTAGTTGCCTGTAGTTGTTTGTCTAGGAGCAGGGCTCCTCAGAATTTCCCCATTTCTTGATAGTGTGTCTATTAGTGGTAGTGTTGGGTCTTGTTTAGGCAGCCATTTTGTTTTGGTGAAAAAGATTTTTTTCCCATTATCTTCGTTACACCCCCCAATTCTTTCCCATACTCTTGATGGTTAATATAGATTATCAGTTTAACAGGATCTAGAGTCCCCTGGGAGCTGAACCTCAGGACCTGCCTGCGAGGAGTTAGTTTGCTCACATGAGATGAAATAGGAAGGCCTACCCTAACTGTGCACAGCACTATCCTAAGAGCTTGGTTCTGGGGAGAATGGAAAGGAGGCGGTCTCACGTGACAGTGGAGAGAGAAGTCACTCCTGTAGGTTGTCCTCTGACCTCCACACCTCTCATACATGACCCCACCATGTACTTTGTACGTACAATGTAAAGTGGAGAGCAAGAGAGGAAGATTCCTGATACCGGCTTCACCTGGTGCACACAAAGTGAATGCACTCTCACACATGTGTGCACACACAACATACACAATTATGGTAAAATAAGCATAAAATATATCATCCTAACCATCACCGTCTGCATCTTGGGGCTGGAGAGACAGCTCAGTGGTGCAGAGTGCTTGTTGCTCTGGCAGAGGACCTGGATTTCATTCTCGGTGCCACATGGTGCCTCACAACCATCTGTAGCTCCTGCTCTAGGGGATTGGACTCCTCTTCTGGCTTCTGTGAACACCAGTCACACACATAGTACACAGACACACATGCAGGCAAAACACGCACACACCTGGAATACATATAAAAAAGAGACCATCTACAGCTCAGTGATAGTAAATACTTTTCCACCATGGTAAAAGTCCAAAAACTGAAATGATGGACTCATTAAAATGCTGATACTAAGTCCCAGCTCCCAACCCCCAGCCCCTAGCAGCCACCATTCTACTTCTGTCTTAATGAACTTGACTAATAGAGGTACTTCGTGTGTGTCTGGCTTCATTTACCACAATGCCTTCCCCCTACCCACAGTGTCACCCCTGGTTAAGGCTGAGTACTATTCCAGCAGATAGAGAAACCATATTTTCTTTTCCTGGCTGACACTTGGGTTGCTTGTTGGCTGTTGTAAGTAATGTTGCTATGAGCATGGGTAAATAAGTATTTGTGCTTTTTTGCTTTTAGTTCTTTTGATATTTGCCCAGAAGTGGAATGGCTGGATCCTCTGGTAATCTTATGTGTAATATAAAATTTTCTTTTATTTGTATGCTGTGTACATGCACCATGGTACATGTGGAGGTCAAAGGACAACTTGTGGGCAATGTTTTTCTCCTTCACCAAGTAGGTCCTGGGGACCAAACTCCAGTGATCAGATTTGGTGGCAAGGGCTTTTGCCTGTGGAATCATTTCCCATCTCGCTGACCTTTTTTAAAATAAAATTTTACTTACTTAGAGAGAGAAAGAGAGAGAGAGTGTGAGTGAGTCTGTGTGTGTGCATGGGGATGCAGCATTACGTGTATGGCGGTCAGAGGACGACCTGGAGTCAGTTCTCCTCTTCCTCCTGGGGTCCAGTACTGGAACTCAGGTCGCTAGGTCAGCACCCTGGCCTGCTGAGCAGTCTCTGGCCTTGTGTTTAACACTCTGAGCAAACACTGTTCTAGTGCTGCAGCACTTGGCATCCACTGAGCAGCGCAGAGGCTGCCGAGGCTCCACACCCTCCAGATGCTGAGTCCAGAGCGTTTCTGTGGTGGGTCTTAGTCACCCCGTCCCTGTGTTTTCCAGTCGCCCTCTTACTTCTTCATGTCTCCAAATCTCTTTCTTGCCTTAAAAGCCCCACAAAGCCGGGTGGGGGTGCCACCCGTCTGTAATCCCAGCACTCAGGAGGCAAAGGCAGGTGGAACTCTTGAGTTCGAGGCCAGCCTGGTCTAACAGAGTGAGTTCCAGGACAGTCAAGGATATGCAGAGAAACCCTGTCTTGAAAACACAAACAAACAAACAAAACAACAACAGCAACACCCCACAGAAACTAATAGCCATTCAAACGAACGTGTAGTGTTGTTACTGTTTTCTCTCTAGAAATTTCAACTTTCCTTCTTTGAGCTCCCTGCCCAGTTCACCCCAACTGTGCCTCAGCAGTCCCTGTGAAGCCTCCCAGTGGTGTGCCCTGTTCTCTTGCCTGTTACTTTTCCTGGAGGGAAGGGGCAGGGTCCAGCCTCACTTATCCTGTAGCTTAGAGTATGCACATCATAGAGGTGACCAAGGACTGTGTCAAAATCCTGACTGAGGCGAAGGGCTAGTTCTCCTGGGAAGCCACCCCCAGCCCTCTGCTGTCCCCATACCTGTCAATTGGACACTGGCTTCTTGAACCTTGGCGGGGATTTTTGAAAATGGTCCACTGCACTTCACTCAAAGCAGAGTTTATATTTTTATTCACCGAGTCCCCTTGGGCAATGACTTCATTTCTATAGAACACTGATTTCTGAGGAAGCTGCATGTGCCAGGAGAGCCTGGCCCATCATCTTGGTTGGAAGGGGAAGTCCGCGCTGTCACCGTCTGTTCTGTGCGGTGCTTTCAGTTCCGTCTTGGGGTTTTGCTGTTATTGTCATGAACTTGCAAATCTCCTTCTGGTGAAGAGGCCTCATCAAGATGTCTGCCAACGGTGTGGGGGTACCAAACTGTGTCCAGGGTTACTGACAGAAGAGGTTAGCGGTAGTAAAGAATGGCTGGTCTTACGGGGAAAGCTGTTGGCATGCTGTTCCTCAACCTATGGGCCCTGGACTGTGAGGATGTTCATGGGGTCTTGGGGACCGGCCTTGACATCTTGGTGGTGCAGAATCAGTGCCAGTGCAAGGGACACGAATGCATGAGTGGGTCCCAGTATGTTAAATTCTGGGTGCTGAGGCAGGGGGATTGCAAGTTCAAAGGAGATCCTGTCTCTAAAGAAAAGCAGTCTGGTATATCTAATGTCTCTTGGGGATGTTGTGACCACTGGCTCTCAAAGGTATCTATTTCTGATGTGTCATGAATGAAGGCTCATATTTGACACCTGAATTGTCAATTTTTAGACATGATTATCATCTTGGAGGTTCTGTGAGTCCTTTACTCCTCTCAGGGTGACTGTCTCTTCAAAGAAGATGAAGTCACATCTGAAAGGAGATGAGTCGTGAGTTTAAAACCCTGCTTCCTGGGCCAGGGGACAGCCCGGTGGGCTGCAAGCATGAGGACCTGAGTTCAAGTCTCCAGGACCCATGTAGAAAATGGGGTGTGGCTGTCAGGACCGTGTCGGGCAGAAACTAGAGGGCTGCTGGGGTTTGTTGGCTGCCAGCCTAGCTTAAAGTCAGCGAGAGTTTGTCTCAAAGGACTGAGAGAGGGAATGAAGCAGGATACCCGTATCCTCCTCTGCCTCCTTGTATGTACACAGGTGCATATATATGTATACCACATGTTCATACACAACACACATGTACCAGTCACATCACACATGCAAAAAATAACAGGGAAGACTGTGTGTGTGTGTGTGTGTGTATTCCTATTTTCTATACTGTTTAACATGTTCCTACCTTTTTCATACAGCCATGAGAAGGAGTGAAAAGTTGGGTGTGATGGTCCATGCCTATGATCCCAGCACTCCAGATGCTGAGGCAGAAAGATTGTCAGTCGGAGGTTAGCTACATAAAAGAGTGCCAGGCCAGGTTATTATAAATATAGCAAGTCTCTGGGTTGTTGGGGAGGTAGATAGAGAAAGAGGGAGGTAGGAAGTAGGAATGGAGGGAGGGAAGGAGGGGGAAGGAGGGAGGGAGAGAGCGAGAGTTAGAGAGAGAGAGAGAAGAGAGGAGAGAGGAGAGAGAGAGAGTTAGACTTGGTGGTGTACTCCTATAATTCCAGTACTCAGGAGGTAGAAGCATTAGCTAGTCTCAGCTATGTAGTGGATTTGAAGCCAGCCTGGAATATGTACCAAGTTATACACTAGCCAGGGCTATAGTCAGACACAGTCTCAAAACAAAACAAAAACATATCAAGTTGATGTGCTAGATAGACGAATTTTTACTATATGTTATTCATATTTACACCACAGCCCCTCTCCTCTAGACAGCCTTATGGCCAGTTGGAAGATGGTGAGATGCCAAAGCTGTGGTCCCTTCTTGGGAGCCCTGCGGTGCTGACCATCTCCTGCTCTGACTGGCAGGGTCCTGGGCTGGAGCAGCAATTTCCACCCAGTTCTTGGGCTAGATGAGAGGGGCGTGGATTGCCCCTGCCTCAGTGTGGGTACAGTGTTTGTTCCCACCTGAGTCTGCAGCTGTGGTGTCCTCCTTTGTCTAGTGCCCCAGGAGAGACAGACTAGTCCCACTGTTTCTCTCCACGTCTGCTTCCCTGTGGTTTTCCGGGTTTGCTCTTCTTGCCTTTAGATAAGAGGAGTGAGAGCTGACTTTGTCCTGCGTCTTTCTTCCCTTTCTGATGTGAATGTGTTGCTCAGAGGTGTGGTTACTCTCTGTGACCCTGAGTGAAGCAGGACTCCGGTGATTCAGAGCCCCGAGCCAGCTCCTATCTTGTCTAATCTATGAGAGCTGCTGCCCTTTCTCCTTAGAGTTAGATGATACATTGCTTCAGTTTGTACAGTGCTTGACCCTGCTCACTTGAAAGAGACCTGTTGCTCAGTGGCCTGCCTCCCCACACCTCCCAGGCTCTGGAGGAGAGCTATTATTCAGTGGCCTGTCTGCCCTTCCCAGACTTTGGAGGAGACCTGTTGCTCAGTGGACTGTCTCCCTTCTCCCTTTCTCCCCAGGCTCTGGAGGAGATCTCTTGCTCAGTGGCATCAAGTCTTGTGTAGATGCTCATCAGATGATCAGAGAACAAACCCTATCTCAATACATCTGGAGAAATGGTTTGCAGGTTAAGAGCATGTCCTTCTCTTACAGAGGACCCAGCACCCATATTTGGCAGCTCATAACTGCTTGTAACTCCAGTTCCAGGGGTATTTGATGTCTCTGACTTCTGTGGGCACCTGCATTCACATACACATACCCCTGTGCGCGCGCGCACACACACACACACACACACACACACACATATATATATTTTAAATCAAAATTAATGTAAAGAATACCCCATGAATAGCACACATCTAAAACAGGAGAGGGATGAAGCTGTGTCACAGAGGTGGACATCTGATGTGGTCTGATTATCGCCCAGCTTGTGGGACCTGACTTTGCTGGGGGTGGAAGAGGACAGGGTAAGACAGTGTCACAGGGAACCACATGGGACATGTTTGTCATAGGAAAGAGGGGCGATGCCAGAGCAAGGGGAGGGATGCTGTTGGGCGCCTTTCCGCTAGGCCTTGCTTCAGTGTAATGACCGTCTCCTGAGCTGCTCACTGTTGAGCACATTATACAGCGGGCATGTTTGCTGTGGTTGACACTGATTGAGTCAGCTCATAGTCACATTTTATATGTTCTTATTTTGCATTTTGTGTGTGTGTGTGTGTGTGTGTGCTTGTATGTGTGCACATGTGTTTGTGCAGCCAGAGATCATGTCAGGTGTCTTTCTTAGATGTTTCTGCCTTTTTTTTTTTTTTGAGAAAGGAGCTTTCACTGAAGCTGGGGCACAGTGATTGGGTTAGAATGACTGACCAGCAGCCCTAGGGATCCCCCTGCCCCTGCTTTCCCAGGGCTGGGATTACAGGTGCACCCCTGTACCCAGGTTCTGGCTGGCCTGAACTCATATAGACCAGGTTAGCTTTGGCTCACAGTGATCCACCTGCGTCTGCCTTCTAAGTGCTGGAATTAAAGCATGTGCCATTTTGCCCAGCTGTACCTGGCTTTTTACATGAGACCTGAACTCAAGTGTTCCTCTTGCTCATCAAGCACTTTATTCTCTGTGCCTATGGATGATATGACTTCTTGGCATTGCCAGTGAAAGCCAAGGCCTGTTAGAAACTGCCAAAAGCTGGTTGGTTCTGTTAGGCAGCTGCAAACAGGGCCCCCAGACAGCTCACTTTGGGACCCCTTCCTGGTCCCTCTTCTTGTGGCAGCTGGCTTCAGTGCTTGGAGAAGTGGAAGCCTGGCATGCTTGTTTCAAAGCAGATCGGGTATAGATTTCCAAATTAAATTATGGCCATTGCTTGCATTAAACGGCAGGTGAGCTGCACTTTAAATAGACCACATTAATTCTGAAGTGGAGCCCTGCTGAGATAATCCTTATCGTCAGTGGTATCCCTGACAGGCTTGAAAAAGATCCTCATAGTAAGCAATTTTCAAACTCTAAAGGTGAAAAAACTCTACAGTAAAGTGCTACTGGCAGTCAAGGTCAGAGGGAGGTCATGGCAGTTTCTGAGGAGACAGGATGCGAGTGAGAGTCTCTTGCTGGTAGAGGGCAGTATGCTCCCCAGAGTCCCCTGTCCTGGTGTCAGAATGTGACTTTTCTTGGACATGAACAAATGTCTTTTCATGGCAGATAGGGCACTGACAACAGGCCAAGAATGACTCCACCTAAGTCTAGTTTGATGTCTGGTGAGTTTATTGGTTACTTAGAGAGGCATGGCTGACTCAGGGCAGCATGGGTAACGACTCCACCAAGCTGCGTGCCGGGGACTTTCTGTCCAACGTGCTGGATCTCTACTCAAGAGTCTCCTCTCCTCAGTAGCCTTCACTGCCTTATAACTTTGGATGGGCCTTGGGAATCCTGAAACTTTCAGGAACTTCCTAAGCTGTAGTCTCAGAGCCTCCCTCCCTCCGGAGAGGATGGCTTAGATCCCAGGAAATAGCAGAGGCAGAGAAGGGCCGGCCGCAGCCTCTTCTGTGTGGCTCTACAGTCTGGCGAGTTTGCCACGTGAGGGCTGAGGGTGCACTGGGCTTTTTCATTCATCCTGGAAAGTTTAGTCTGAAAAATGAAGCCAGTGATATGGTTCAGCTGAAAGGGTCCTGTCACCTCGCCTGACAACCTGAGGCGACCAGCCTCTGGGACCCAGGTGGTGGAGAGAGAGCTGACTCCTGCAAGTCACTCTCTGACCTTTGCCCATGTCTTATGATGGACACACACATGAAATAAGTAACAAAGTTGAAAGACCTGGGAGGTGGCTGGGCCCCCAGATACCCACACACTCACACATACACAGCTGCTGCTGACCCAGAAAGCGAGAGAGGCTATACAGCACCTCTTCTTAGCTATGGGTGCTGGTCATCTTGTGTCAGGCTGCCATTGTTGGGTGGTTGTCTCAAGCTTTGTGCTCAGCACTCTACCCTTTTCTCCAGTTAGCCTGTAATCCCAGGCCACCTATTCTGTACTCGTGGGAGAAGAATCTGAGATTTTGCATGGCTCTGTGGCCACATAACTGAATGATCTTGTCACCTGTTTGTCCTGTGTGCTGGACTAAATGCTCCTCAAAGATGAGGCTCACTAGAATGATAGTTAGCCTGGATCAGTTGAACTGGAGTAATAGAGGGAGTTTCTTAATCTGAGTTTAGTTTTTGGAGCTGTGCATCTTTGCATTCTTCTGGAAGGAAACCTCAATGTCTTTAATGTTCTCAGAGGGGTCTGTGAACTTGTTTGGCTCTGCTCCACGTAGAAATCAAGCAGCTGTGAACATGTTCATTTTTTTTTTTTTTTTGTAGATGTAATTCTGAACGGTTTTATTAAATAAGAAACAGAGCCAAATGCAGAGTTAAAAGCCCAAGAGGTCAGAGCAGCAGCCAAGAGCTAAGACCAAGACTGCCTTCTTACCCCTCGCTGCCGCTCTCGTCCTTCCTCTCAGAAAGCAAACATGCTCATTTTTGATGGCGGCCGAGGCAAACATGATCTCAGTGGCTTGTGTTTGGCACTGTACTTGTGCCCACCTCTGCAGCTTATTAACATTTGCATTAACTCAGTGAGACTTGTCCAAGCCTTGCCTTTGAACGACATGGCCTTGGTTTGAGTGAGGTCAGTCATGAAATGTTTGGCAATGGCTGGTGCACAGTTAATACTCAAGAGCCCAGCTGTCACTGCAGCATTGACAAGAGCATGAAGAAGTGTCGATGAGCCCATGTTGTAAAGAAAAGTGATCACAAGATGAGGTACACACTAGAATTTCAACTCCCAAATAATTTGTACATGTGGATAAGAAAGGCAGACTTGAAGAGATGTCAGTAAGAATGACTGTCTGGGGCTTAACAAACCTCATTTAGCCTTCCAGTAACCCTAAATTTGTTCCTGTCCTTATACCAAGTAGTTCACCATTTGGGAAGCTCTCCTGAGGATCTAGAAACAAGGGCGATTATTCATGATCAAGGATGTTCTTTGTTGTGTGAGGGGAAGCAGCAATGGAGTGTATTCCTCATAATCAAGATAGAGCTAAATTATATCCCAGCAGGAAGCTGCCAAAAATCACAGTCAGCGCTCAGAAGACTGGGTGAATATGTAACAACACAAAATTGTTCTGAGGCTTGTTGAATCTGGAAAATGTTCATGATTTAGAAGAAACTGAATCAAGATATGGAATTATGCCTTGTAAATATGTACAGTTTAATGTCAACCATCTCTTTAAAAGTTAGCCTATAAATACTGTTGTATAATTTCTTTGGTTAGAAACATTTTTTTTTTTTTTTTTTTGGACTAAGTCATGTCACCTGGGTCAGGATTTTCTTCAGTACCATTTAGCAAACCAACTGTCTTTAGTCTTTGCAAGTAGCAAAGAATTTACAGAATGCAGCTTGACTGTTAAATTTCACCAAGGGCTCTGTATTACTCTTCTGGAACCCAGAGCAGCAAGAATAGAGAGGAAAAGAACTAAGGTGATTCAGTTCTTAAATTCATTGACTCTCCTAAAGGTAAAGTCTACTGCCTCAGCCCTCTGCCGTCGGCAGTGCTGAGCCTGTTGTGTGTGCTGTTTGTGGAGTAGCTGAATGAAATCGGGCAGCCGAAGTCTCCAGCTCCTTGTGCTTCCTAAGGAAAACAAAACAAAACAAAACAAAACCCCAAACTAACTAACCAAGCAAAAACAAAGTGAGTTGTTATAGATTGACTTGCAAAAAAGAAGAAACTGCCCTGTGTGGTGTGCATGTGCCCCCCAAAGCACATGCCATCTAGATCTTTGTCAGTCACGTTGTATGAAGCAGAAAAAGAAGAATTGCTTTGCATGGTCTCACTTAAGATGGTCTCATTCGAACTGGTGCAAGAATCTTGACTTTCTATTTTACATTTGGAAACATCAAATAAATGTTTTTAATGGAAACATAAAAAGATACAGAATTATATATATATATGCATACAATAATACACTATATAATGTACTTTTTTGTTGTTGAGATGGGATCTTGCTATGTTGCCCAGGCTAGCGTTGAATTCATTGGCTCAGCCACACTCTTGCCTCAGCTTCCTGACTAGGCAGGACAGCAGGTGTATGACACTGTGTCTGGCTTGAAGAGATTTATTCTGATAGTCCTGGGAGCTGCAGCTCCAAGGTCAGCCTCACTGGCTAACATGTCAGGTCCTGTGGATACTGCAGGGTTGCAGCCGATCTCACGTCTGCTGGCTGCCGGCTGCCGGCATTCTTTGGAAGCGGCCACATCATTCTGATCTTTGCTTCCCTAGTCACACGGCCTACTTTCCTGTGGGTCAGTTTCTCTGTCTTCTTATGAAGACACTTATTAATATGTTGTGTCCACAGGAATTGACATAATCAGAGTTGATAACACACCTTGGCTGCTCCAGGCTACATTCACAGGTTCCAGAGACTAGGGTGTAGTCATGTTGGGGACATAATTTAGCTGCCACAAATGTTGATTTTTGTATAGAAAAAGGTGCAAGAAAAAAAGACTGGCACAAAGGTTTTGAAAATGTTTAACTAGGAGTGGTGATCTCAGGGTGGGAGGGTCTGAGGTCTGTCAGCAATCCTTTATTGCTTTGTTGTACCTCGTCTGTGCTAAGGAAGTAATGCCATTTACACCCCCATGAGGTTGCCTAGTGATCATTGCTCTGAAGAGTGACAGACCTCTGCCCTCTCTCCGCAGAGCCCGTCTTCTGGTTCTACGTGAAGGAGGTCCTCAACAAGCACGAGCTGCAGCGCTTCTACTCCCTGCGTCACATCACTGCAGATGTGGGCCGAGGCCGGGCCTGGCTGCGCTGCGCCCTCAACGAGCACTCCCTCGAGCGCTACCTGCACATGCTCCTGGCTGACCGCGCCAGGCTCAGGTACCAGAAGGACGGCCTGGACACGGTGGAAGAGCCGGAGACAGACCTTTTTTCCTAGTCCCCATCAGCGGAGAAGGGGCTTCCTCACCACAGCCCTGCTAGCCACTCCCTCGGTGGGAGAACCAATGCGGCAATGCTTAGGAGGGGCTCTGTGTGGCACCCACACAGCCAGCACTCCCTCAGTGCTCGCTACTGCCGCGGGATGCCGACGGCCCTCACTCCATGGAGTTTTAATTTGGGATTCTTCAGTGTATTCAACCCCACACTGACCAAAGATATGGAAGCTTTGTTTGTTCTTTTGTTTATTTTGAGACAAGGTCTCACACGTAGTCTAGGTTGGCCTGGGACTCATGTGTAGCCCAGGTTGGCCTGTTTCTCTACTGTTGGGACTAGGCCTGCTCAGAATGAGAGACAATCAGGAAGGAAGTGTTTTGTTTTTATTAGAACCTTAATTTTCACATTTTTTCATGAGTATAAAGTTTACTCAGGTAGTGTAAGTCAGGCTGGGTTGTTGAGGCAACACTTGAGAAGCCGCTTGGTCTGAGCTGGCCGCTTCATGCTCTCTTCTGAAGCCCAGGCTGCCTGGGGCAGCGGGGAAGGGATTGCTGTTGAAGGAAGCACTGGATGGCTAGGCTCCTGACCCCAGAGGTGCCTCCGCTCCTGACTCACTGGCGGGGGTGGGGTGGGGTGGGGTGAGGGGGTGGTCCCCATAGCCACACCCACAGTTCAGCAGTCGGGGGAGATACGGTTAGCCCTCAACAATGGGAAGAGGTCACTAGACAGAGCCAAAACTGGTGTAGCCAACCAGCTCCTTAGAAACATTGGTAACTGCTGCAGAAATCACTGGCGTAAAAACTCAGTCACTCACAACATACCCAGAGGTGATCCTCACTTGGTGGGATTTCCCTCGTCACGGTGTCCTTTGCTCTCGCTTTAGCAGTTAGTTTTCCTGTAAGGATAGTAGACTAGACACGGTCTATGTCATCTGATGACCCCAGGGGCCTTGGTCAATCCTCTCTGGCACCTTGAGTCACTTCCATGTTAGCAGGACCTAGATATGACACTCAGATTTCATTAATCAGCACTCAGACAGTCCCTTGATTTCAGTTTCGCCAGTTGTTTGCAGGCGCAGGTCTCCCTTTCTGAGTCTGCAGTCTTGTTCCCGCACCCATCCTTTCTCTCTGCTTTACTCTTTTCTTTACTGGAAGTCAGACTCAGGTGCTGGTGCATGCTAGACAGATGCCCCGCCAGTCTGCCCCCACTAGACAGATGCCCCGCCCATGCTGCCCCCACTAGACAGATGCCCCCCCCAGTCTGCCCCCACTAGACAGATGCCCCGCCAGTCTGCCCCCACTAGACAGATGCCCCCCCATGCTGCCCCCACTAGACAGATGCCCCCCAATCTGCCCCCACTAGACAGATGCCCCGCCATCTGCCCCCACTAGACAGATGCCCCGCCAATCTGCCCCCACTAGACAGATGCCCCGCCAATCTGCCCCCACTAGACAGATGCCCCGCCAATCTGCCCCCACTAGACAGATGCCCCGCCAATCTGCCCCCACTAGACAGATGCCCCGCCAATCTGCCCCCACTAGACAGATGCCCCGCCAATCTGCCCCCACTAGACAGATGCCCCAACCATGCTGCCCCACTAGACAGATGCCCCGCCCATGCTGCCCCCACTAGACAGATGCCCCGCCAATCTGCCCCCACTAGACAGATGCCCCGCCCATGCTGCCCCACTGCCCTGCAGTGTTTCTTCTATTGGTGATTCTTCTACTGGTGGTTCTGTGGGTACTCTGGGATTGCTCTTAAAAACACTCTTGGGTCAGTGAGGTGGCTTTCAGTGGGTAAAAGCTCTTGCTGAGCACACAGGCATGGAACCCTGAGTCCAGCTCCCAGATTCCATGAGTCCTAAGGTGGAAGGAGAGAGAACTGACCCCTGAAAATTGTTGATGGACCTCTACCAGTGTGCCTAGAATTCACACACATCCTGCATACAAATATGCACACAAAAATAAAAATAAAACAGAAGAAAAAAGATAATTAAAAGTCAGTAGCGATAATCCATGTAAGAAGAGTTAACACAGTGGTACATGTCCCAATGATAAGCAGGCAGATCCCTGGGGGTCACTGGCCAGCCAGCCTACTCTAGGATAGTGAAAGACCCTGTCTCAAAAAAGGTGACGGATCCTGAGAAATTACACTGGAGGTTGTTCTCTGGCCTCCATATGCAAGCACATTCGTGGACGGACACACACACACACACACACACACACACACACACACACACACACACTCTCCAGATTCATTTACATGTATGAAAACTAGTTCAGATTTTCACATGATCCCAATTTGTTGTGGAATTGGGTCCGGTCAAAATGCCAGCTTGACTTGTGGTTTGTCATCGTCCCTTTGTGCCCCCCGCCCAATGTTGTAGTCAGTCACATTAGCAACTGGTTTTCCCCATCTCTTGCTGAACTGCAGGCCACTCAGCACTGAATTAATGTTATTGAAACTGCACTTAGAATTCTGTTACTTGGCACCGAGGACTCTGGTGGTTTATTGCTTAACAGAATCATATAAAGTGCTTGGAAATTGGACTTGGGAGACCTGCTTTTAAGCCCTGCTGTACCATTGATTGGCTAGATTGCCTTGCCTACCCCTGACCTTCCCAGCTGCTACTGAAATTCACAGGGGCCTTTTACCCTCTTAGACCTTTCCATGGCCAACTTGGAGTTTGGGTTTGTAGCCCAGCAGTTTTTATAAGTGGATGCCCTGGTTGGTGGAGCCCTGTAGCTCTGTAATTGCTTCTGATCATTTCTTCTTGTCTTAGCCAATTGGGTGAGCCCTGTTGGTGAGCTTGGACTTCCTGTCGCTAGAGTACCTTGTTGAGTGGAATCCATCCCTCTGTTCTCTTCAACTTTGCTTCTTTATAAATATATTTGCATATGTCTATTTAGGTCCTCTAAAGCTCAGGGTCTCAGGGGACCAAGAAGGAAGTTGTAGGATCTGTGCATTCAGACCTTTGTTTCTAGAGAAAAGCTTCAAAGTGGAGAGGGACAAAATTCCCTCTGGGCGACCCACCAGGCCTGGCGTTTCCCGGGAGCCATCAGTGGCATCATTGGCCAGTGTATGAATGCCAAGAACTACTTTTCTTTAAGAGTTTCCCTCTTCTTTTTGCTTTTGCAGCACATTCTATGAAGACTGGTCTTTTGTGATGGATGAAGAAAGGTCCAGCATGCTCCCTACCATGGCAGCTGGTAAGCCTGGTGGAGGTGGAGTGATGAGCCGAGATGCTTGGTGAACAGAGAGGTTCTGGGAGTGGATTTATTGCCCAAGGGGATGCTGTGATGTTCTGTGTCCTCCTGCTTTGAAGCATCACTGTTGTTTGTTTAAGCTGGGGCCATTTATCTAGAATTTGAAGCACGAGGTTGAAGGATTTGGCTTGTGGCCTGCCAGGTGAGCTATAAAGAACTGGGGAATGTATTGGCAGACTGCCTTGACCCCTGGTTCTGCATGTCAGTTGAATCCTATCAGCTCTGTTACCTCCTTTCTCCTCCTTGGTGAGGTGAGAATGCTCTTAGATGTTCAGTCACCTTTTCAGGGCTTTAAGAGAGCCATAGAAAAGAAAAGGCCATGTATATGGCTTATCAGCATTCTGCAAGGCCCTGGATTGATGTATTGTGGCTTGAGAAATCCTTTGCTGCTTGACTGTTCCTTCAAGGGTGATAAATGTGATAGCTTGTCTTTCTTCCAAATTCTTTATTGTTCCGTTTACATTTTATTTCTTCTAAAACCTGACATTAAGTCAACATACTGAGGGTCATGTTAGTCTCGTCTAGGGACAGGAAAGTCAGGCTTTGGCTGTGGTTTTCTTTTTTAGGCCATAGGATGCCAATGTCAGTCTTGGATAAAGCAATTGTGATGGTGTTCTTGGTGCACACTGAGCTCTGAGGTTTCGGTGGGTGAGATCTTTAGTGCTCACGATCCTGAGAGGGTCACTGCTGTGACCATTGTGCAGGTAAAGAAACTAGAGCTCAGGGAGGTTGCTCAGCCCAGGCAGCTTCTCTCCAGAACTTCGGCCACTGTCTTCTCCTGGGCGGGTCTTGTTTCCATTTGTCTTCCTGACATTCAGGGATGGAAGGTGGAAAGACGTTGACGTGAGCGTCTATCTGCCAATGCCAGGTGCTGAAGATGAGGTCTGTCCTCTTGTGTCCCTTACTCTTGTTGCTGATGTTGGAGGTGTGAATGCATAGCAGCATGCACTGCAACCCTGTCCCCTTTTTCTGCAGGGCTGAACTCCATACTCTTTGCAATTAACATTGACAACAAGGATTTGAATGGGCAGAGCAAATTTGCTCCCACTGTCTCCGACCTCTTAAAGGAGTCTACACAGAATATGACATCTTTGCTGAAGGAGTCCACGCAGGGCATGAGCAGCCTTCTCAGGGAGATCACAGCATCCTCTGCTGTCTCTATTCTCATCAAGCCGGAGCAGGAGACTGACCCTCTGCCTGTCATATCCAAGAACGTCCATGTTGGTGAGCCAGAAGGGGCCCTCGAGGTGGCGCACGCAGTAGGGCCAGCGAAAAGGAAAGGAGAGTGGGGCCAAGAGGAACACACCTTGATGTTGTCACTGTCCTCTGGGGGGCACAGTATATGGTGTTCCATTTTATCCTCGTTCACTGTGAGGGGGACCCAACAGAAAGGGTAGGAAAGTAAACAGCCAGTCCTGTGGAGCCAGGTGGGTCTTCCTCCACCACCAATTCCTCCTCCTCCTCCTCCTCCTCCTCCTCCTCCTCCTCCTCCTCCTCGTGTTATTGGTGCTCAGCCGTGAGCTGAGACTCTGCTAACATCCTGCTTAGTCTTCTTGGGGATGGATGGGCAGGGGTGATATTTAAAAACCAATGACACAGGCAACTTACTGTTCTTGTATTAGGAGATGAAAGAGAATGTTTTTGGCCTGTGTTGGGAGGATGCTATTTAAGTAGTGGCCTGAGGGTAGAGGGTAGTCCTGAGCTTTGACTATGAGCAGGCAAGGGGAAATTGGTTCAGTTAAGTTTGCCAGAAGTTGATGATACCCTTAGAGCATTTGGAGTTGTTAGCGAGTTGCTATATAGTAGAAACCAAAATTTGTGGTTAAATACTGATCCCTGTCTTCCCAAATCCCTTAAGGCAGTAGTTATGGCCATCCCTTTGAAAAAATTTTTAAAAATATTTATTTATTTATTTTGTATGGAAGATTATATACCCTAGGCAATAGGCACAAGGTGCTCTACTACCCAGCTGTGTCCCTGGCTTTTCTTACTTCTTGCTTTTGAGACAAGGTCTTATTATATTGTTAGGGGTGGCTGTGAACTGAATCTGTAGCCCATGCTGGTCTTGAACTTGGATCTTTCTGCTTTAGCTCCTGAGCAGTAGGATTATATATAACCTTGATCCACCAGGCTCCATTTTTCGAATTCTATTTTGTCTGTCTTTATATTTCTATCTGTCCGTCTGTCTTTGTGTACCTGTGTTTGTGCATTTTGTGTGCACATGTGTATAAGTGCAAAGGTCAGAGGTCAGTGTGGGACATCTTCATCTATAGCTGTACACCTTGTTTTTGTTTTGAGGCTGTCTCTCAGCTGAACCCAGAGGTCACCAGTTGGCTAGACTGGGTGGCCACTGAGCTCCAGGGGTCAGCTTGTCTCAGCCCTTCCAGGGCTGGGGTTCCAGGTGAACACCGCCAGGCCCAGCTTCCCCCAGGGCTGGGGTTCCAGGTGAACACCGCCAGGCCCAGCTTCCCCCAGGGCTGGGGTTCCAGGTGAACACCGCCAGGCCCAGCTTCCCCCAGGGCTGGGGTTCCAGGTGAACACCGCCAGGCCCAGCTTCCCCCAGGGCTGGGGTCCAGGTGAACACCGCCAGGCCCAGCTTCCCCCAGGGCTGGGGTTCCAGGTGAACACCGCCAGGCCCAGCTTCCCCCAGGGCTGGGGTCCAAACTCAAGTCCTGCTTGTGCAGCTGGAGCTTCGCCTACTGCACCACCTCCTTAGCCCTCCCTTGAGGACTTTTCTTCTTGTCCTTTTTTAAAAAGAATGTTTCATTTATTCTTTGACAGTTTCATACTTGTGTGCGATGTGCTGAGATCATGTCTACCTTCCACCCTCCCCTAACATTTCCCCTTCCCACCTTCATGTCCTCTTTATGTATCAAATCTTGATGAGTCCAATTGGTGCTGCCCACATGAGCATGGGTGTGGGGCCGTCCATTGGAGGATAGGCAGCTTAGCGGCCACAGGCCCCTGAAGAAAATTCCCTCCCTTCCCCAGTGGCCATCAGCGACAGTTGATGGAGCTCCTCAGACAGGGTAAGGCCTTTGACCCCTCCTCTGCCATGCCTGAGTGTTGACTGGCTGGTCTTGTGCAGTGAACACAGCTGTGTGAGTTCAGTAATAATGCAGCAGCCTGTCAGGGTGGCAGACATCATTTCACAGCACTCCTCCCTGCCTTCTGGATCCCTTTTCCACGATGTTCTCTGAGCCTTGCTGGGGTGGGGTAGGTTTGATAAAGATCTCACATTTAGGGCTCAGCACTCACGGTTGCTTATTCTCAGCCCTTTGACCAGTTTTAAGTCTCTGCATTAAATGCTGCCAGGACAAAAGGAAACTTCTCTGACCTATGGGTATCATTATGGGCATCATTAACCTGTAGGTATAAACGTAAATATTTGACCACACGAGCTTTAGGAAAATAACAGTGGTAGGTTCCGCCTCTGGTGCCTCTGTCCTCCCCAGCGTGTGCTGCTCTTCCAGAGGACCTGAGTTTGGCTCCTAGCATCCAGGTCTTACAACTGCCTCTAGCTCCCGCTCCAAAGGATATGCACACATCACACACACACACACACACACACACACACACAAACCTAAAAAATGCCCAGCAGTAGATGGCCCACATAAAACAAACTCAGTGGTATTTTTGAAGAATTAATGCTTTGTCTGGGCATTTTTTTTAAAAGTCTTACAAGTCTTTTGCTGCTTATATATTATGGTTTCTGATTTTGTGTCTTTATGGGTTTTCTGTGTGTGTGAATGTGTGCGTCTGCATCTGTGTATGTTTCTTGTGCTTTTTCTGTTTGATTGTTTTGTTTTAATTTTATTATTAGATACCTGTTTGTTTTCTAGTGAGAGAGAGAGAGAAAGAAAGGATGTGGATTTGAGTGGGTGGGGAAGTGGGGGAGGATCTGGGGGAAACCATATTCAGAGTATATTGTATGAAAAAACTATTAAAAAATATAACCAGAAAACTCCAACAAAATCTAATTTAGCCTTAGTTTGTTCTTGGTGTGATGATAGGCTTTGCTGCCCGTGGGAGCCTAGCTCGGCCTTCCTTCCATCTACTGCCACAGCTCTTCTTTTGCCAGATGCCAGATGTAAAAGGGAGAGGAGGAGGAGGAAGAAGGTAACCAACATTGTCTCTTTTGATGATGATGATGAGGAACAGAGCACTGGGGACACTTTAAAAAAGATGCCTGGGACCACAGAAAGCTCAGAGGAGAACTCTGACCGCTCTTCCATCAACATCATGTCAACCTTTGAAAGCCCGTTTGGGCCAAATTCCAACGGCAGCCAGAGCAGCAATTCATGGAAAATTGATTCTGTATCTTTGAATGGGGAGTTGGGCTACCAGAAGCTTGATGTGAAAAGCATCGATGATGATGTGGATGAAAATGAGGAGGATGTGTACAGGAACCCAGCAGGAAGGAAGCACACGGGCCACTCTGAGTCACCAGACAAGTAAGTTCCACTTGAGCTCCTGAAGAGGGAGTCATGTCAGCCATTTTCTAGGAGGTGAGCGAATGGAGTGAGTTTTGGGCAGGTGAAATGGCCCAGTGGGTAAAGCCCTTGCTGTGCGAGGCTGTCCTGACGACCTGAGTTCTGATCCCCAGCCTCCCAGCTGGGTGCAGTGGAGCAGGAACCTGTTATTACTGTGCTTCCAAAGGGAGATGGGGGTGGAAACTTTAAGTTGGGTAGCCTGGCATACATAACAGGGTAGAACAAGAGATCCTGCCTCAAACATGGTAGGACAGGATGGACACATGAACTTGAACTCTGACCTCTACACATGCACCAAGGCATGTGTCTATACACAGTTGCTCACATGAATGTGGACATACAAACATGCATCGACACAATATGTATAAAAATAGTGTAGTTTTTGTATTTCTTTGCATTATTCATTCTTTAGATCTTTATGACATTGCCCTGCTGAGAATTAAGGAAGCAGTCTATTTAAATGGACTTAATGCAAAATTAGCATCAAAATGTGTACTTTGAAATTTTTGCTTAAGCATAAGGCTGTGGCTTTCATGAACTGAGGTTTCCTCTGTCTCTAACTTGCCACTAGCATAGGAAGCTCAGGAGGAAAGTAGAGTTGATCTGAAGAAGTGTCATTGATCTTCAGAGCCTAAGGGAAGAGATAACTGTCCTGTGTGACAATAATACTGGACCTAAGCACTGTGACAGGGCTGATGACGGGACTCCATTGGTAGAATGCTTGACTGGCATGCACAGAGTCCTGGGTTTGTGCTCCAGCTCTGCATAAACTGGGAGTGGTTCTATCATCAGAACACCTGTGGGTGGGGCATGGAGGCAGGGGGCCATCTTCAGCTACATAGAGAATTCAAGGTCAGTACCTGGACCAAGTAAGACTATCTCAAAAAGCAGAACACTGAGAGCAGTGCTACATCAGCATGCCCGACCAGTGTTGTGATGTTGTAGGTTAGTGAGTATCTCTTTGGGTTCGCAGGATGAAAGAACAGGATTCCATGGAGTTGAGATTTGGCAGAGTGCTTGGCCAAGCTCAGGGTTAGGTGGCTGCTCCCCAGAGCTCAGTCTGTCTGCACTTGCTGCCTTAACTACGTGGGACGTAGATTTAAATCCGTGGAGGCTAAGGTACAGCCTCATGGGAAGTGGCCAGTGTAGACCTTGCCTGCAAAGCAACCTGGACTCTCGGATACTCACTGCGTATCTTTTCTTTTCTTGGAACAAGTTCTTTTCCCTCCCAGTCTCTGGTCACATCTGAGACCTGAGCCAGTGGTAGCATCCACTTGTAGGGTGCTGCAGAGCCTAGCCACATGATGTCTGAGGCCTTTGACACACACGCTGAGAGATGTCCTCGGGCCAACTGCTGCTGCTGCTCTTCACAGTTCTGTTTGCTCCTGCTTTTACAGTCACACAGGCAGTTAAGACTTTGTCTTTTAAGCTCTAGAGTGCTGATGGGACTGATCATGGCTGACTTTCCCCTGACAGAGTGGCGTGAACACGTGTGGAGTGTCTTTCTGTGGGGCTGAGAGGCCATAGTGCTCTTAATATCCACAGGATGCCTCCAGTGCTGGCCTCTGATGTTCATGTTTGCGTAATGTCAACTTCTCTTTTGTTTCTCTGGAGAGTATGCCTGTTTAAAACGTTTTGGGGCTGGATGAGTACTCAGCAGATAATTATACTTGTTGCTCTTGCAGAGGACCCAAGCTGGATTCCCAGCCCCAACACAGTGAGTCACAGCCATCTGTAAGACTAGTCCCAGGGAATCTGATACTCTCCTCTGGCCTCTGTAGGTACCAGACACCATTGTTAATATTCTGACCCTGCCCCTTGGGACCACCCTGTGTCCTGATGTAAAAGTCTCTTTTTAAGGAAAACTCCGCCCCTTTCTCTCTCTTTTCTCTCTTCCACATCACTCCCACAAGGTGTGTGCCCCTCGACCTCTCCCTCCCTCCCTCCCTCCCTCCCTCCCTCCCTCCCTCCATCCCTCCCTCTTCCTGTCTCTCTGCCTCTCTATCTCTCTATTATAATAAACTCTCCATGTGGATGCAGTGTCTGGGTTGTGTATCGCTGCCGCCCAGCCTGTAGCTGCATCTGCCCAGCATGTTTTCCTGCATGTGTGGGATACCCTTGGGGTCCCTCCCCCCTCCACCCCAATAATAATATATCATAACAACCATGCATGGGATGCACATACACACATGCAGGCAAAACATCTATATATATATATATATATATATATATATAAAAAAAAAATAAAAGAATCTAAAAATTTAAAAGGTTTTGCTCTCATTCACGTGTGTGCATTGACCATCCCACCATGTGGTCCTCTGTGATGTTCCCCATGCTACAATGTACAGATGAAAGAAAATCCCACAGAGTTGAGATTTGGCAAAGAGGTTGGCCATGCAGGGAGTTGGGGTCACATACGCTGCTCCCCAGAGCTTAATATTTTCCATGTAAATACATAATCCAGTTGTTTTATGTGATGTCACCTTTCCTGGCCCATGAGATGCCCAGGTTAAATCTTTGTTTCTGGAATCTGAGATCAGTGTTTGGACGGACTGACTTAATGACAGGGTTTCCTCTCAAGCATGGGTAGCGTCAGCCAGAACCTGACAGGAGCAGAGGAGCCTGAGGAAGGAAGCAAGCGGGGAGCTTCCTTCATGCCTGAGAGCTAGAGCTGGGCTGTCAGTCTTTTCCTGCCTATGGACAGGGTTCACACCTGCTCTCCTGGTTCTCAGAAGCACACCACTGACTTTCCTGGGCATCAGCTCCAGGATGAAGAGTGTAGGACTTCCCAGCTTTCCCAGACTCACAAAGCAGCACCACCTCAGAGTCTAAGTATACCTACTCAGACCTCTCACTGGTTCTGTTTCTCTGCCAAACTCTCACTTGCTAAATGGTTCTGCCACTGTTGAGTATTTAGGTTGTTCACTTTTGTTGTTATTTTGGGGGCAGCATCTCTGGATGTAGCCCAGGTTGGCCTTTGACACATCATCCTGCCTTGTCCTCTGGAATGCCTTGTGTATAAGGCTATTTTCCACACCCAAACTATTTGTTAGAGTCATTTCTAAACAGCACCATTCATGTCCACAAGCTGTGGATACTCTTTTTTTGTTTTGTTTTGTTTTGTTTTTTGAGACAGGGTTTCTTTGTGTAGCTTTGGAGCCTTTCCTGGAACTTGCTCTGTAGACCGGGCTGGCCTCAAACTTACAAAGATTCGCCTGCCTCTGCTTCCCGAGTGCTGGAATTAAAGGAGTGTGTCACCACTACCCGGCAAGCTGTGGATGTTTTGAGCCTGGGAGCAAAGTCTGTGACCTCTTGTATTAGTCATAGTTCACCTGAGAAACAACTGGTGGTGTGTGTGTGTTTTCCTTGATTACTTACCTTTATTTATGCATGTATGTCAACATCTCTTTGTTTGTTTATTTATTTATTTTGAGAGAGAGTGTCATGTAGCCCAGGCTGGCCTGGAGCTAAGGCTGGCCTGAGTCTCTGCTTCTCAAGTGCTGAGATTCTGATATGCATCACCATGCTTGTCCCCCCTCTTTTTCATTTCTCCTGATTTGGAGAATTGTCACAGGGGATGGTGGGGATGCGGTTAGTTTAAGTCTGCAGGTGGATTGGTAGCAGAAGAGTCGCAGCTCCAGTCCAGAGGCAGTTTGCTGCAGAGTTCCTTTTTGTTTTCTGTCGAGATTGGGTGTTTCTGTGTTGCAGCATCTGCTGTTTGGCTGAGGCCCATGTAGTCCAACAGGATAATCTGTTTAATTAAAAATCCACTGATGTAAATGTTAACCTGTAAAAAAAACCCTCACAGCAACTTCTAGCATAATGTTTGACCAAATATCTGACAGAGTTGCCCAGCCAAATCGACTCGTGCAATTAGCCATCGAAACTGCCTTTAGTTCTGTGAGGGCTTGGGGATGCCACCGAGTTCTGTGGCTCTGTAGGTGGGTGCATGTGACTCAGTGCCTTAGACCCAGTCATTTTTCTTCCTACCTCTGGTGCCATGGAGTGCAGCTTGGAGGGGAGGCCAGCTTGTAAGCCAGGGCAGCTGCTGGCATTGTGATGTGTAAAAGACACAGAGCAGTGCTGGGTGACCTTGGGAGACTGGGCCTCCATGGACCATGGACAGACTCTCGCTGGTGTCCAGGGGCATCTTGATTGAAGAGTCTACAGAGCTAACTGGGGAGGAGCTGAGCAGTGATGAGCGCCTTATTGAGTAATACTTGACTTTTGATTTAAGCTTGTAGTTACAGGAGAGGTCTAGAGTCTGCACATGGCAGTCATGTGGGGGAGTGTGGCCAGGCCGGGGGCTCAGGGACGCTTGCCACTGCTTCTGGCAGAATCTGATGCTTGCTTGTTTTTAGGATGAGGTGGTGGCCCAAATTTAGGCTTTCTGTTTGCTGGTAATTTAGCCAGTTCTTTGGTGCCTGATCCCTCTTTACCCAGTATCTGTCACAAACATTGGCTTTGCTTTTTGTTTTTCTTCAGAATAGGCAATTGCTTTATTATGGAAAAGAGTTTTCAGTCGTCTTGTATGTGCTCTGATACCAGTAAGGAGGTGAGTTTGGAGGGGCCATAGGGCCTCAGAGAGTTACAGTGTGAACCCAAGCCCATCTTGTGACTAAGCACCCTGCTCTTCATATCTCCTAGTAGTCTACAGCAAGAGCAGGATGAGCAGTGAGCCCCAGCTTGTCCACCTAGTGCCTGCAAGGCCCAGGCTGGCTCCACGGACCCCCCCCCCCCATTCCAGGCCCAAACATGCACCTACACAGTCCGGCAGGAAGGCTGTGTATGAGGGCTGCTGGTGCCCGGGGCAGAAGATGGTCAACAAAATACCTGGACCTGGGTACAGAATCTGTCCCGAGGACATTGTCTCAACTCCAGAAGAGCTGAGCAGCAAGATTCCAAAGCACTTGTTCAGAGACCAGAACACCTGGTCTGACCTGAATGTGCACCAGGCATTAACCTGTGGGGGTGGGAGTGGGTGTGGGGGGGCAGGGTGGGGCCTGGGGGTGGGAGGCTGGGGGTGGGATGGAGTGGGGGTGTTTGTCCTCATGGGCTCAAGAGTGTAGACTCCTAACACTTTTGTTGTTAGAATGGGTTTTAATTAATTAATTTTTGTGGTGGAGATAGGCTCTTGGTCAATTTTTGTTTGTTTTTGCAGTCCTAGTGATTGGACTCAGGGTTTTATGTAGCCCAGCACCGGTGTCCTGGCCTTAAATTCCCAGAGCTCTTCCTGCTTTTTTGCCTTCCAGTGCTGGGATTGAAGGAGTGCGTCACTGTGCCCGCCTTAGTGAACACAGAGTGGTGAACGAGTGTCTGACGGCGTGAAGATGAACTTACAAGTGCACGTTGAGTGGGAAAGACGTAGGAAGGTTTACGTGTACTTTCATTACAACTGTGTGAACAAGAGGAGTCGTGGGCAGCACAGTGGGTCTGATGCTTGTGTGTTTTTAGGATGTGGGCATTCTCTGTCTGCTGGTGATTTAATTGTTTCTTTGATGCCTAGTTCCCCTTTGCTCAGTATTGACCATGAACATTGGCTGCCTAGGCACCCTCTCACCCAGTTGTGTTTGGGATAATGTGGCCAGAGGTGTTTTCTTCCACTTTATTTTTAACATTGTCTAGGTTTTGAAACAAATATTTTGTTTTAATGATAAGCAATATTTTCTGTTATTTTAGAGCCAATCTTAAATGTTTTTACATTTGTGCGCGTTTGTGTGTGTGTGTGTGTGTGTGTGTGTGTGTGTGTGTGTGTGTGAGTGAGTGAAACTAATTTGTACAGTCAGTTCTCTCCTTTCATCAGATGGGTCCTGGGGATCAAGCTCAGGTCGTGAGGCCTGACAGCTGCACCTTTACCTGCTGAGTCGTCTCACTGACCATTTTAAGCCAATCTTGATGCCATGTTTTGCGGCCTGTTGCTTCAGTAGTCAGCTGAGACAGTGGACCTTTGGGTTTGAAACCACACCCTTTGTGGGTCTGGTTTCACTTTAACTCACACAGGTTGCTGGGAAATGGCAAGAATTGTCTTTGAAACAAGCAGAAAATTCCACATGCCCAGAGAGGTAGTGGAACGGTTGGAGACAGGATTTGTTAATCCCACCAGGTAAGAATAAGACCACTACCACAATTTTTGAGCTGAATTTGAAGCAAGCTTTATTAAATACTGGCCTGGGTGATGGACACTGGCCATGTCCATACCTGGGATTCCCAGAGAATGGCTATGAATTATATTAGTCTAGTCCTTACAAAGGCAAAACCCACAAGGTCATGTGCTTCCTGCCTTCATCCAATTGGTGGCAAGCGTACATCCTGATGTACTTCCTGCCTATGTACCTCCTGCCTAGGTGTGATCAAGCACATCCTGTGCAGTTGGTGCAACCAACCTTGGTTATGGAAGTAAAAAACTCGTGGCTTGTTATCTTACATGAACAATAACCCCCAGCATTCCAGGAAGTTACTTGTCCTTGGGCGAGTGGGGCTCACAGGTCAGAGGCATTTTTGTTTTATAGATCTCTTAAGCACAGTAGTTTAAACTTAAAACATAACTATATCTCTCAGAGACTGGCCAGTACTGCTGCTTTCTCTAAGAATGTGTCCTGACTGCCAGCATGCCACTTCCCTTGGTCACTGTTGTATAAAGGATGACATGAGCACTCCATGGTATAGTTAAGAGAAAGGTTGGTATTGTAGACACGAGAGAGAGGACAGTCAGAGGCTTCTGGGAAAGTCGGAGCAGAGGGAGAAAGTAGCCTGGAGAAGGCCAGAGCTGTCTATGAGAGACGGGAGAATAGCAAGGGATAGAGAATAGAGAGCAGAGGGAGAGAGGCAGGAGCAGGGGTCAGAATGGCCAGGGTGTAAGGAGGAGGAGGAGCTGAGGGGAGGAGGCAACTAGGGTGCTGGCATGGACTTTGAAGTGCTGATAAGCACTGGAGGCATATGTTAGCTGGAGAACCATAGGTCCCTTTTTTGGAGGTAAGAGAAGTGCCTCCTTTTGGTAGAATGGCCTTCACAAGTCCTGAGGAATGCTGCTTTTTTGTCTAGCTGCCAGAAGTTCTCCTATAGTTCAGGTTAGGCTGGGCCCAGACTCAGTTTTGGACAAGTAAGTTGGTGTGCCCTTTTTGGGAGTAACCTGACAACCACCTGTTGCACCAGAGCCCCAAGAGGGTGGTTCTAATAGCCTAGAGGGGCAACCATGTTTACCTAACACTTGGGGGTCAGTGACAGTGACCCTGTGCTAGCCATGGAAGGAAACAATTCATGGTAAGTTTCTGTTAGGACTGTTCCCTGGGTTTCCTACCCAATGCTCACCCCAGCTAGATTTGGTTATTAGATTTTAAATGCTTGTAAAGAAACAATCCACCTAGAAGAGTGTGCCACACAGTATAAAATGTTTGCAGAGAAGATGTCCCATCCTATTCCCTAAAATAAAGAAAAGCTGCATGTGGAGGCTCGTGCAGGCAGGAGGCTGGACACCATTGTGGTTTGATTTGGAGGACCTCAGTCTTGGTGCTGTTGTGAATCACTAGTGATCTTGGACAGGTGACACTATTTTGAGACAGGGTCTCATCGTGTAGCCCATGTTGGCCTTGAATTCATTCCTGCCCTCTTGCCTCTGCCTCACAAGCTCTGGATTACAGGTGTGAGCCACCATACTTGTGGTCAGGGTCTTTCTCTCTCTTGTGGTGCTGCAGATTAAACCTCGAGCTTTGTACATACAAACACTGTACCATGGAACCCTGGGGCTGTGAAACAAGGCCTTGTTATGTGGCTCGGGCTGGGCAGCTTCCTACCAGGCCTGCTAAGTTACATGATTTGGGACTGGGGAGAAGATGGCTTATTGGTTAGGAGCATTGGCTGCTCTTCCGGAGGACCAACTTCACAGCTATGTGGGCACAGTAAAGCCACTGAACTGGACTACTTCATGGGTAGAAAGAAAGATTGGAGAAATTCAAAATTGTCACGGTGATCTCTCTGGGGCATAGAGAATAGCAAAAGGCTGGGAAAGCTTCCCCAGTCTTTAAATAGAAAGGTTAGGAGGGAGCTCGGAAGTTAGGATAGGGAGTCGGCGAGCCAGGACACGTGCCCCATTGCCTGAAGGGACAGAGAAGGGGAGTGGTGATTCTTCCTGCAAACAGAAACCTGCTTCACTAGAGTCTGAGGAATGCTGTTTAGGATCTTTCTGTTTACCTGGTCAGAGGCCAGCCTGAGCTGAGCCCAGACTGTCATTTTAGGGGACCCACTTTGGACCTAACAGCAACCATCTGTAACTCCAGTTCCAGGGGATTTGATGCCTTTTAGCCTCTGTGGATACTGAATGCATGTGGTACATAGACATACACAGGCAAAACACTCATACACATAAATCTTAAAAATTTAAATTACATAAATAGACTTTTCTTCTTCTCCCCTTTCCTTACTTGATGTAGTAGGTGTGATTTTTGATCCGTTGAGCCTCTTTCTATTCTAAGTTAATGTACAGTAGTGATTGTGTGAAGAAGGTCAAGGTCATCTTAGCTGTGCACAGAGTTCTAAGCCAGCTGGGATAGACGAGACCCTGTCTCAAACAAAGAAGTAAAAAACCAAAAATCTACACCTTCCATCCACAACCAAATCAAATCAAAGCAAGAATCCGAGTTGGTAGTATGTTGAGCTACACCCAAACTCGGCAGAGCCGCCTTGGCCCCCAGTGCGGGGTTATAGGCGTGCACCTCCACGGCTGGCTACAGGCCCCCAAAGGGTCTTCCTCCTCAGCTGTCCTGCTCCACTTCTGAGCTGAGCCTCTGCCTTCTTGCAGGATGTTGTGATTGGTGTCTGGGGCCTCTTCCAGACTGTAAGTTCCACGAGAGCATCACAACCGTTTGCTGGGTCTTTGCCCCTGTGCCAAGCACAGCAAGCTCTGGTAAAAGAGCACATGAGGGGTCTAACCTGGGCTCTGTGGTCCTGACTCCCAGCCCATGGCTTAATTATGTTTTAGCCTCATCTAGGCCTGGGAACTTGATAAGTCCCGAGGCCCTGTCATGCAGCTGCTTTCTTTCTCCATAGGCCGCTGGATGCGAGCACCTGCCTCCCCCCGGTACCTGGATGGGCCCCGCTGCAGGTGCTCCATGGAGATGCTGATGCCGACACCGACGTCCTCTTCCCTGTCAGTGGAGTGGGCTCCTATGGTGCAGCAGGTGGGTGCTTCCTGTCTTCTCTATCCAGTAAGAGCTTTTGCTCCAAGGACCAGATGGGGTTTTTGAGTTACCTGTACAGGTAGGAATGGAAGCCAGAAGATCTGGGACTCAGGGCAGGGACAGCTTGTAGACACTCAGGTAAGATGTGGCTTAGGGGTCTCCTGTAGAACTGGAGTGTTTACAGATACTCGGGCTGAGTGCCTCAGGGTGAACTGGTTGGCAAGACCCTAAGGGGTTCTTATGCCTGCCTCCAACAGTCTGTTGCTAAACTTGGCCATATCAAAGTTAACCATAAATAGTGACCATTATTTCGCGCCTTGGGAGATGGGAGATGTCACCTGAACCCTGTGAAGGCCCTACACCTTTGCTCCTCTTTCTGTCTGCTGTGTCTACATGGCATCACCTAGTTGGTGTGGGTTTAGAGATGTGCAGCTAATCTGAGGGCATTTCTCAGCTTACCTGTAGCCAGTGGCCTTCTAACCCTGCATTCCCACTGGGTCCAACATCCTGTAGATTCTTATCCTCACTTTTAGCTTTTGGAGTTGCTTGTTAAGTTGAGGAGTGTATTAGCTAGTTTTCTGTTGCTATGAAAAACACCATGAAAAGCAACTTATGAAGGAAAGAGTTTGTTTTGGCTTCTGGTCCCAGAGGGATAAGAGCCCATCATGGTGGGAGGCATCGCAGCAACCAGAGAAGGAAGCTGAGAACTCCCATCATCCACCATGAGCAAAGAGCAGAGAGAACGAACTGGTAATGGTTAAGGTTTTTCATTCTCAAAGCCCGCCCCCAGTGTGTACTTCCTCAGCATGACTGCTCCTTTTCATAACCTCTTCAAATAGCATCACCACTGAGGACCAAGTGTTAAGTGCCTGCACCTGTGGGTGACGTGTCTCATTCGAGCCAGTACAAGGAGTGACCGTCACACACTACTGTGGTCTGATATGGTAGACTCCGGAGCCCTCTGGGAAAGCAGCTTGCTCTTGGCAGTCAAGATGCTGTGGTAGTTGACCACATTGTGTAGCCCCAGCCCACTTATAAGGGTCATATGGCATTTGGAGTTCATGGTATTCTTTGTTCAGCATTTCGCTTCTCTGCTAGGTATTTGGTACTAGGCCATGGGAGACCTTCAGGGAAATCCTACCTGAGGTTCTCTGTTTAGGGAGGGGACAGAGGATGTCTTCATTGGTGGCAGTACTGAGGATTGAGCCCAAGGCTTTACGCATACTAGAACGTGCCCTACCATTGAGCTATAGCTTTAGCCTTTTTTGTAGGTTTTTTTTTTTTTTTTTTTGAGACAAGGTTTCTCTGTGTTGTCCTGGCTGTCCTGGAACTCATTCTGTAGACCACGCTGATCTCAAATTTATAGATAACCTCGTGCCTCTGCTTTCCGAGTTGCTGAGATTAGAGGCGTGTGCCACCGCCACCTGGCATTTTTTTTTTTTATATAGATTTATTCCTTAATTAAATTTTATTTATTTATTTATTGATTGATTGGTTTTTTGAGACAGGGTTTCTCTGTAGCTTTGCGCCTTTCCTGGAACGCCTGGCTCTGCCTCCCGAGTGCTGGGATTAAAGTTGTGCGCTGCCGCCACCACCACCTGGCTTACATTTTTTTCTTAAGACAGAGTTTCACTATGTAGATCTAGTTGGCCTAGAGCTCACCATGTAGACAGGCTAGCTTCAGACGCTCAGAGATGTCCCTGCCTTTGCCTCCTGAATGCTGGGATTACATCAGTAGCTTTTAAGATTCTTTGCAGTTTTGTATGTATATGTGTGTGTCTATATGTGGCTATGTGCACATGAGTGCATATGAGTTATGTTGGTGTTGTGAACTGAATTCAGGCCCTCTGGAAGAGCAACAAAGGCTCTTAACTACTGAGCCACCTCTTTAGCCCCATATTAGAATCTTTTTAAAATTACATTTACTTGTTTATTTATTGTAAGTGTGAGAGTCTGTGGAGATGTGCCACTGTGTGTGCGTGGAGGTCAGAGGACAGTTGATTCTCTCTTTCCACCACATGGATTCTGGGGGTCACACTCGGGGCATAGGCCTGGCAGCACATGCCTTTATCTGCTGAGCCATCTGACAACCCAGTGTTTTTTTAAATTTTAGACAGTGTTTCACTAAGGCCACTCACATTGGCTTTCACTAGCTATTGTCCTGCACAAGTGTTATTGTTTGTTTTTGCTTTTTGAGGGGCCTGCCACCCAGCTCCCAAATAAATGACACACAGAGGCTTATTCTTAATTATAAATGCTTAGCTTTAGCTAGGCTTGTTGCTAGCCAGCTTTTCTTAACTTTAAATTATCCCATCTACCTTTTGCCTCTGGGCTTTTTCCTTTCTTCTAAAATCTTACTTTTACTCTTACTGCATGACTGACTGTGTAGCTGAGAGGCTGGCCCCTGATGTCCTCCTCCATCTCTGGCTACTTCTTTTTCTCTCCCAGATTTCTCCTATTTATTCTCTCCTCCTGCCAACCCTGCCTATCCTTTCTCCTGCCTTGCTATTGGCCATTCAGCTTTTTATTAGGCCATCAGATGCTTTAGACAGGCACAGTAACACAGCTTCACAGAGTTAAACAAATGCAACATAAACAAAAGTAACAAACCTTAAAATAATATTCTACAACACACAAGCCTCTCAAGTAGCTGAGGTTCCAGCTTGTGCTAGCAGCCAGGGCTCAGGGCTGTCTTTTAATTATGTGTGTGAAGGTGAAATGTATAGAATGTGTCCTCTGAATGTTTCCATCTCCCTAGTTTGTCTATTACTTCTTAAACTTAAATTATCCTGCCTGCCTTTTCCCTCTGGGCTTTTATCTCTCTCTATTTCTGTATACTTTTCTTTGCTTCTTACTCTGTGTCTGGCTGGGCGGCTGTTGTGGCTGGCCTTTAGCATCCTCCTCTCCTTGTTCTCTTCTTCTTTGATCTCTCTTCCTCCCCCATATTTCTCCTTCCCTTTTATTCTCTCTGCCTGCCAGCCCTGCTTACCCTTTCTCCTGCCTCCCTACTGGCCGTTCAGCTCTGTTAGATCATCAGGTGTTTTAGACAGGCACAGTAACACAGCTACACAGAGTTAAACAGATGCAACGTAAAGAATGCAACACATTTTTGTATCATTAAAACAAATGTTCCACAGCATAAATGAATGTAGCACATCTTAAAATAATACTCCACAGTATGCCAGTGCATCTGGCCCACCACAGTGCCAGCTGCATGTAGGTATGTGTGTCAGCCACACAGAGGGGCTGATGTGTGGTCAGTCAGGCCATGTCAGTGCTGCATCTGGAATGTGGGCTGGGTGACAATGGCCTTTATTCCAGCTATGCATTTCCTTTCATTATGTGTGGTGTTGGAGCCTTGCCTTTGCTTCATGTGTGGACTCTGTCAGTCATGGCTGAATTTCAGCAGTGAGGATGACTGAGCTGAGGTAGCCTCCCACTGAAGGGTCCTTAGAGGACACTGAGCCTTCTAACCAGAAATGTGCCACTGCACATGAGCAGAGTGAGGAATAGTGTAGGTAGCACTGGAGAGTCAGGATATTGTGTTTGTCAGCTTCCTGTTACTGTAACAAAATACTCGGGACAATCAACTTCTAGGGAAGGAAGGTTTATTTTGTTTCACAAACTCAGAGATTTCATCCCATGTTCAGTTTGCTCTGTTATCTTGGGATAACATGAAGCAGAGCAACATGGTTGGAAATGAAAATGGAGGAAGCTGCTCACCTCATGCTGACAGGAAAAGCAGAGAGCTAGGAAGGGCCTGGGCATCTGATCCTCCAGTGAACCAGGTCCTGCCTCTTAAAGTCCCACTGCATTTCAGAGGCACCGTAAACTGGGGATTAAGCCGCAGGCCTTTGCAGGACACTTAACCATAGCAGAGCCACCTGACTCTGTGGTGGCTGGAAGGTAGGTGTCCCTAAGCTGTCTGCCCAATCAGAAGTGGGGTATAGGGCCAGGGCTTTTGAAAGTCCATGTGGCTGCTGGGCCCAAGAAGGTCTCAGTAGAACTTTTCAGTAGCCAGAAATGTGGAACCAGAATTCAGGACTGAGGTCTCAGCCAAAGGAGAGTTTGAGTGCTGTCATCTTGAGAGGTAAGAGTATAGACTAGACTTTGTAGGGTCTGTGGCTCACGTATGTGATCCCAGGACTCACGAGGTAGAGGCAGGAGGATTGTTACAAGTTTGAGGCCAGCTTGGGCTACATAATGAGTTCCAGACCAGCTCAGGCTATAGAGTGAAATCCTATCTTAAAATTTAATTATGTAAACAATGTAAAATTTAATTATGTTGCATAATTGTTAAAGTGCACATGCTGGTAATTCAGCAGTTGGAAGGCCGAGGCAGGAAAAGCGTGAGTTAGAAGCCAGCCTTGGTTGCGTAAGGAGATCCTGTCTCCAAACAAAGAAGACCAAAAGGGGAAGCGAGGCACAGAGAGGCTGTGCCTTGCTGAACTGAAGTTGAGGAGCAGGGACTCTGTCCTGTAGCCAGCAGGGTCTGTACCCTGTACCACACCACTGGGTAGCAAGGTGGCGGGTACTCCCTTGACTACTGATGCCTTGCAGTCCTGGGATGGACCCCAGGCTTGCGGTGCTCTTGGGTTAATGGAAACAGCTGGAGTTGAGTGGGGTGTGCAGTCCAAGGTGACTTAAGCCTCTACCTCTGTCACTCCTGTGTCTGACTCAGGGTTCCCTTGAGTGCTGCCGTGCAGCCCCAGGCTTGCAGATCTGCACTTTTTCCCCGGAAGGAGGCCTGAGTGGCCGCTAATGCATCTGCGACAGTCATTAATGACCTTTGCCTGTTTGCTTTAGAGATTTGTGGACTCACTTTTTGGGAATGCCTTTATTACCAAATGTTTGCTGGCTTTGTAGAAAGCTGCAGACTTCAGCAGTGGTGAGACCCTGCTGCCCTCTAGTGCCCACTGTAAGCAGGAGCAATTTGTTTAATCAAAAACCTGATAACTTCTCTTGCTTCAAAGTTAAAAAAAAAAAGTCACATGTAGCTACCAGTGCCAAGTCTTAATGGTGCCTGAGCAAATGAACGAGGCAGCAGATAACTCCAGTGTGTGAGTGGAAAGAGTTTAAAATCAGCTGATGGAACAGCTGAGCACACGATCAGTTGAAAGTGAAGCCTCACCCTCTCTGTGTGGTTTCTGCACAGATGCCCCTGTGGGAAGTCTGGAGAATGGGACAGGACCCGAGGACCACATACTTCCAGAGTCTGGCCTTCGGTACAGGTCAGTGTCAGGATTGTGACATGCTGTTTGTCTTTGCATTTTATTCTCATTTAAAGACAGGATTGGAGGCCAAGGCCTGACCTCATGTTTGTGCTCATATGGGTTATAGATGACGATTCACCCAGTTAGACTGTCTTGTGATACAGTGTCAGAGCTGGGTGGCAGTTCAGTGATGGAGTGCTTGCACAGTGTACAAAAAGCTCAGGGTTCCATCCCCAGGAGGGGCAGCAACCATCAAGCCTCATTTGCACATGACCCCTTATCATCCCACGCCTCTGCGGCCAGGCTGAGTGCCCCCTCCCCAGCCTTCCTAGTTAGGTCTGTTAGCAGTTGATGTTTATCAGCCCTGTGTTTTGTGATATTTAGGTTATGGCGAAAGAAACAGTTGCCGAGTACTCGGTCCACCGCCTGGCAGCTTGTAGGTGAAGAACGCTTTTCTCTTTCACGTTAACAACAACAACTACAGCAAACTAAACAAAACAAAAAACCAACCAACCAAACAACAATCTAGATGGAGAACTAAGTTGCCCAGTGTCACTGTAGTGTACAGAGGGAGCCTTGCCACCGAGGTCTCCTGTCACCGTCAGCTCTGTTGCTGTTCTTTCTCCCCCTCTCCTCATGATTTTAATTTGCTTGGTGTCTTGTTACTCACAGCAGACAGGATTCTGAAAGTGACACTGAGCGGGCTGATCCCGCTGAGCCTGGTCTCATAGAGGATGGCGTCACTGCTCCTTCCAGGACCCTGACTCCTTTTTTTGGTTGTATTTTTGAACATTTGCCAAATGCAGCAATTGATTGAGGGACACGAGTCCCAGTCGGTGACTTCTTCCTTCTGTTCACAGATAAGCCAGTGCTATTGTCCACATTAGAGACTGATTGTAAATATGCAACCAGTCCAGTTCTCTGCAGTCATTATGCTCTGTACGTTTCTTCGAGCATCAGGCCTGCTTACAGGGGGATGCTGGGCAGGTTGCTGGGAGCCTATTGTCATGAAGATTCTATAACCATTGACCCATACATAATCTGGGTCTATGTCTGTCCTCATTTAAAGGCACTTTGTTTAGAACCTACTAGAGACATAGCTCAGTTGTAGGAGAGTGCTTGCCTGGTGTTCAAAAAGCCCAAGGATCCATTCCCAGCACCACATAAAACTGGGTATGGTGCTTGGGAGGCAAAGGCAGAAGGATCAGAAGTTCAAAGTCATCTTTGGCTACATAGTAAGTTCCAGACTGGGATATGTGAGACTCCAGCATAAGCAAACATACTGTTGACTAGTTGACATCGGACAGTGATGTTACACGTTTGTCTGAGGGAAGCTTATATATGTAGCATGCAGGTGTCTTGCACTCGGGACAGCGACATACATCCAGGGACCATTTTAACTAGGAAAAGCAACAATGCTAATGACAAGAGTGTGGAAAGAATAGATCCCGGACGTGTGTTCACAATTACACAGTTGGAGCAGGAAGGCAGTGATAGCTTGTCTGACTTCAGCCACAAACAAGCACATTGAGTGACTCTGAGTTTCCCTCACGGATGGCTTGCAGAAGGGTTCTTTGTGTCGGTTTGGAGTTTCCAGTAAACTTGAGACACGTCTGCAGTAATGGGGAAGCAGCTGCTTTCTGTTTGTCCAGGAGATTCCCAGGGAAACCTTTCACTTGCCAGTGTTGTGAGCACTGAGGCTGTGTTCTAGGCCGAGGATAACTTCCTTCTGTCTGCTTCCTCCCAGTATGGAAGCCAGTTCTCCAGGCCGCGGAAGTCCCCTGAGTAGCCTGTTACCATCGGCCTCAATGCCTGAGTCTATGACAGTTCGTAAGTACTTCTGAGGCTGGGGCATGTGTGCTGGCAGCCTCTCTGTTTATGTCTGTACAGGTGTGGACTTTGCTAGGGCTGTGAAGGTGGTGAGTGTGTGCCTGCTGTTGACTTGATCACTGTAGGATCCCTGGCCCAAGGCCAGCTTGTGGTGCATGGGGTGTGTCTGCTAACAGATGAAGGAACCTTCTGTCCCTATGGTTTCCAAGCTGCCTCCTGTGTGCAGCTAACTGTGAGAAACTCTTCTAGCTGAGTTTTCCTGTGACTCTGGACAAATCAATTTTGCTGATGGAATAGTCTAATGATCAGGTGGTATAAAACTATTTCTAGCCCCACCTCCTGGAAAATGCCTTAAAGACACAGTAGTGAAGGGTGGGTGTGAATGGTTTTATATTACACACACACACACACAAATCAACAACTGTTTAACAAGGTAGACGCTCCATGACTGGGTCAGCGGGTGGGGGTGAGACTGATGGCCCTGACTAGGTTGGCAGAGGGTGTTAGTGCAGGGCTCCGTGGTCGGTGCAGGGCTCCGTGGTCGGTGCAGGGCTCCGTGGTCGGTGCAGGGCTCCGTGGTCATCAGAGGCCAAGGCTCTTCCTTTTCCTGACTTGTAGATCAACCTAGTTGTTTTCTTTGTTTAACAAGCTCTAGCTGTCTTATTCCTACTGCAGGAAGCAGGAAGGAGGAGAGGGGCAGAGGAGAGGTTTTCTCTATTTCAGTGTCACATTCAGGGATCTAAACTTGGATAGAGTAAAAATTACACCCTTTCCCCTCATCAGTCTGGGTGAAAATTAGCATTTCCTTCAAACATGAACGTGCAACAAGCCCTGGAGCCCATAGCAATGGTGGCAAAATGGGGCGTGACTGTCACCCAGAGAAGTTACAGGCCCTCAGGATGCCACTTCTTGGAAACAAAATAGTTGCCTAAGGTGATATAGAATCCTAAATATGCCATGTCTCCTGGGTCTTCATCTCTTTACTACTCTGTTTGCACATGAGCACTCTCCTTTGTCATTGGGTGTTTCATGTATTTTCTACCGTGAGGTTTCTGGAAGGAGGCCCATGTGCATCCCAACTGCAGGCTGTGCCCATGGTCCCTGTGAACAGAAGCCGCCGCCCCGCTGTGAGCCCTCTCCCTGAGGTTTCCTACAGTCTCCTGCTCCTTGGCTCTCCCTGGCTGTAAAGGAGCAAATGCTAATGTGAGCTCCACAGCTGTGCAGGGTGAGCAGATGCAGTGTGTGAGGACCAGCTGTCTCCTCCTCTGAGTGGGCAGGCAGGCTTCCTAAGGCACATCTCAGCCTCCCCACTACTCTCTTTGGTGTGGGGTATGGAGCAGGTGAATTGGGTTTCTCTGGCAGCAGTTCTTGGGACTGCCGTGATCTAGTCTCTGGGCCTCCCCATGCCACTTCCGTCCCTGACAAAGCCGCCAGCTTGGTGTGTGCCTTTTCTGTGAGGACACTGCTCTTGATGTCCCTGAGCAATACCCATAGCAGGGACTCAGCCTGCTTATTTTCACTCATACTGCTTTTTAGAGATTAATCACAGTGGTTGCTTGCCATCTTTGGCTTGAGGAGACCTATCAGGAATTCCCAGCTGGATATTCTGAAGGAAGACATCAGTAGACTCACATTTGACCCTGGGTGTCTGGTGGTTATACAGGCTGTGAGGACAGCTGTGGGTGGTGGTAGGGTGGGCTTGTGTTTTCTGGGTGGCTGTTCACATAGGGGGGCTTCTCTTTTTTACTCTGCTCTAGCAAGGTAAGTGTCAGTGTTCTCAGAAATGTGGGGGAAAACTGCCACACCCTCGACCCCAATCGGGTAGACCGCTGCTGCTCAGGTGCAGGTCACACCAGCCAGAAGAACAGACCATTTCAGCCAGAAGAACAAGTACAGGCCACTCCAGCCAGAAGAGCAGGCAGAGATGAACTCAGGCAGAGACTCCCTGCTGGACCAGAGGCCACACTGGCCCCCAGAACTCCAGCTAGGCAGCCCACCCTCAGACCTCTTCTACTCCCTCAATGTCCCCCACTCCTGACGCTATCTCTAATAATCCCTTCTCCCCTCCTCTTCACTGGGTCCCAACCCCCAACTTAGGCAGAGACTTCCTGCTGGAACAGAACTCCTGGCTACCAGAACTCCAGGCCACAAATACCAGAAGACCAAAGAGGAAACAGAAACCAAGGAACAAAACACCCATCTAACAAAGACAAACTCAGAAATCAAGACCTATAATCACTCCAAACCCAAATGCCTAGATGTCAGCATAAGAACACAATCAACAATAGCCAAGGCAATGTGTCACCACTATAGCCCAGCTATCCCACTACAACAACCCCTGAATATTCCAACGCAGCTGAAGCACAAGAAAATGACCTTAAAATCATCAACTTTATGAAGATGGTAGAGGTCCTGAAAAAGTAATTGAATAAATCCTGTAAAGAGATTCAGGAAAACACAAACCAACAATTGGAGAAAAGGAATAAATTTCTCAAAGAAAGACAAGAAGTCAAGAAAAAACAAACAGTTGGAGGAAACTAACTGTTCAAGACCTGAACGTGGAAATAGATGCAATAAAGAAAACACAAACGGAGGGAATTCAGGAAATAGAAAATCTAGGTAAGTGAACAGGAACCACAGACCCAAGTATCACCAACAGAATATAAGAGGTAGAAGAGAGACTCTCAGAACTTGAAGACATCATAGAAAAAAGGGATATATTAGTCAAAGAAAATGCTACATCTAAAAAGTCCCTGACACAAAACATCCATGAAATCTGGATGAAAAGACCAAACCTAAGAATAATAGGAATAGAAGAAGGAGAAGAATCCCAGCTCAAAGACCCAGAAAATATTTTCAACAAAATCATAGAAGAAAATTTTCCTAACCTAAAGAAGGAGATGCCTGTAAAGGTACAAGAAGCTTACAGAACATCAAATAGATTAGGATAGAAAAGAAAGTCCCCTTGCTACATAATAATTGAAACACTACACACACAGAACTAAGAATATCAAAAGCTGCAAGGGAAAAAGAGCGAGTAACATATAAAGGTATTCAGCCCCCAAAAGACAAACATGGTGTGTAGTCACTCAGAAGTGGATTTTAGGAATAAAGCATAGGATAACCAGCCTATAATCTACAGCCCCAGAGAGGCTAGATAACAAGGAGGACCCAAAGAGGGATGCATGGATTTCCCTGGGAAGGGGAAATAGAAAAGATCTAGGTAAACTGGGGATGGTGGTGACAGGATGGGAGATGAGAACTTGAGGGAGCAGGTTGGGGGCAGGACAGAGGGGGGTAGTATTGAAAGAGACATCTTGATGTGGGGGAGCATTTCAGGGTTAGGGAAAAACCTGGTGCCAGGGAAACCCCCCAGGAATCGACAAGGATGACCCCAGCTGAGATTCTTAGCAATAATGGAGAGGGTACCTGAATTGGCCATCTACTGTAATCAGATTGATGACTACCCTAATTGTTATTACAGAGCTTTTATTCACTAACTGATGGAAGCAGATGCAGAGATCCACAGCTAAGCACTGGGCTGAACTCTGGGAGTCCTCCTGAAGAAAGGGAGGAGGGATTGTATGAGGGGGGAGGGCTAAGATCATGATGGGGGAACCCACAGAGACAGCTGAACTGAGCTCATGGGAGCTCATGGACTCTGGACCAACAGTTAGGGAGCCTGCATGGGAATGATCCTTGAGCAAAAGAGATCTCAAAGCCTACCCCACAGTGACACACTTCCTCCAATAAGGTCATATGTACTCCAGCAAAGCCACACCTCTCAATAGTGCCACTCCCTTTGGGGGCCACTACAGTGGTGTTTCAATCCTTATCATCTATGCCCCAAATGCAAGGGCACCAACATTTGCAAAAGAAACATTACTAAAACTTAAACCACATCTCAACCCTCACAGATTAATAGTAGGAGACTTCATTACCCTACTCTCACCAGTTGACAGGTCATCCAGGCAGAAACTAAGCAGAGAAATGATGGAACTAACAGTTGTTATGACTCAAATGTATCTAACAAATATCTACAGAACATTTCACCCAAACACACGAGAATATACCTTCTTCTCAGCACCTCATGGAACATTCTCCAAAACTGACCACATAGTTGGATGCAAAGCAAGTCTCACTAGGTACAAGAAAATTGAAATAACCCCATACATTTTATCAGACCACCATGGATTAAAGCTGGATTTCAGTAACAACAGAAACAACAGAAAGCCTACAAACTCATGGAAGCTGAACAACTCTCTAATTAATGACTACTGGGTTAGGCAGGATTTAAAGAAATTTAAGACTTCCTAGAATTTAATGAAAATGAATGCACGATATACCCAAACATATGGAATACAATGAAAGCAGTGCTAAGAGGAAAGTTCATAGCACCAAGTGGCTACATAAAGAAATTGGAGAGATCTCATACTAGCAACTTAATAGTACACTTGAAAACTCTAGAACAAAAAGGAGAACTTACCTAGGAGGAGTAGATGGCAGGAATAAACTCAGAGCTGAAATCAATAAAACAGAAACAAAGAGAACAATACAAAGAGTCAAAGAAACAAAGAGTTGATTCTTTGAGAAAATTGACCGGCCGGGCGGTGGTGGCTCAAGCCTTTAATCCCAGCACTCGGGAGGCAGAGGCAGGTGGATCCTTGTGAGTTCGAGGCCAGCCTGGTCTACAGAGTGAGGTCCAGGAAAGGCGCAAAGCTACACAGAGAAACCCTGTCTTGAAAAACCAAAAGAGAGAGAGAGAAAGAGAGAGAGAGAGAGAAAATTGACAAGACAGACATACCCTTATCCAAACTAACTAAAAGACAGAGAGAGATTTAATAAAATCAGAAATGAGAAGGGAGACATAATAACAGACACTGAGGAAATCCAAAGAATCATTAAGTCATACTTTAAAAACCTGTACTCCATAAAATTGGAAAATCTAAAAGAAATGGATAGTTTTCATGATAAATACCACTTACCAAAGTTAAATCAAGATCAGATAAACAACTTACATAGACCTACAACCCCTAAAGAAATGGAAGCAGTCATTAAAAGTCCCCCCCCCCAAAAAAAAGCTCATGGCCAAATGATGTTTAGCATAGAATTATATGAGACTATCAAAGAAGAGCTAATGCCAAAACTCCTCAAATTATTCCACAAAAATAGAAACAGAAGGAACATTACCAAATTCATTTTATGAGGCCACAATCACCCTAATACCCAAACTACACAAAGATTCAGCAAAGAAAGAGAATTACAGGCCAGTGTCCCTCATGGGCATTGATGCAAAAATATTCAATAAAATACTCAAGCTTAATCCAAGAACACATCTAAATGATCATCTACCATGATCAAGTAGGCTTTATCCCAGAGATGCAGGATTGGTTCAACATATGAAAGTCAGTAAATGTAATCCACCCTATAAACAAACTGAAAGAAAAAAAACAAAAAACACATGATCATCTTATTAGATACTGAAAAAGATTTTGACAAAATCCAACACCCATTCATGATCAAAGTCTTGGAGAGATTAGGGATACAAGGAACATACGTAAACATAATAAAGGTAATTTACAGCAAGTTGACAGCCAACATCAAATTAAATAGAGAGAAACTCAAAGTGATTCCACTAAAATAAGGAACAAGACAAAGACTGTCCACTCTCTTCATATCTATTCAATATAGTACTCAGAGTTTTAGCTACAGCAATAAGACAACTGAAGGAGATAAGGAGATACAGATTGGAAAGGAAGAGTCAAAGTATTCACCATTTGCAGATCATATGATATGTATAAGCGACCCTAAAAACTCTACCAGGGAACTCCTACAACTGATAAACACCTTCAGTGAAGTGGTTGGATACAAGATTAACTTTAAAAAAATAGCACTCTTCCTATATACAAATGACAAACCAGTTCGAAAGAAATCAGGGAAAAAATGCCCTTCATAATATAAAATGTTTTGTGGTAACTCTAACCAAGCAAATAAAAGACCTGTATGACAAGTTCTTCAAGTCTTTGAAGACGGAATTGAAGAAGATATCAGAAGATAGAAAGATCTCCCCTGCTCATGGATCGGTAAAATCAACATAGTAAAATTGCAGTCTTACCAAAAGCAATCTACATATTCAATGCATCCCCATCAAAATCCCAACACAATTCTTTACAGACCTTGAGAGAACAATACTCGATTTCATATGGAAAAACAAAAAAAAAATCCAGGATAGCTAAAATAATCCTTTACAATAAAAGAACTTCCAAAAGTATCATCATCCCTATTTTAAGCTGTACTACAGAGCTATAGTAATAAATCAGCATGATATTGGCATAAAAACAGATTTATCAATGAAATCGATTCAAAGACCCAGACATGAATCCACACACCTGTGGACACCTGATTTTTGAAAAGAAGCCAGAAATAAAACAATTGGGGTTGGGGCGGGGGCATCTTCAACAAATGGTGCTGGTATAACTGTAGAAGAATGCAAATAGATCCATGTCTGTCAACCCTACACAAAACTCAAGTCCAAGTGGATCAAAGACCTCAACATAAAACAAGATATACTGAACATGATAGAAGAAAAGGTGGAGAATAGCCTTGAATTCATTGGCACAGGAGACAACTTTCTGAACAGAGAACACAGATAGTGCAGGCACTAAGATCAATGATTAATAAATGGGACCTTGTGAAACTGAAAAACTTCTGCAAGGCAAAAGACACTGTCAATAGGATAAAATGATAGCCTAGAAAATGGGAAAAGAGCTTCACCAGCCCCACATATGACAGAGGGCTAATATCCAAAATATATAAAGAACTCAAAAAACTAGACATTACCAAACCAAATAATCAAATTAAGAGTACATATCTCAACAGAGAATTCTTTTTTTTTTTTTTTGGTTTTTTCGAGACAGGGTTTCTCTGTGTAGCTTTGCGCCTCTCCTGGAACTCAGTTGGTAGCCCAGGCTGGCCTTGAACTCACAGAGATCCGCCTGGCTCTGCCTCCCGAGTGCTGGGATTAAAGGTGTGCGCCACCACCGCCTGACGTCTTTTTCTCTCTCTCTTTTTTTTTTTCTTTTTCTTTTTTTTCCAGAGCTAAGGACCGAACCCAGGGCCTTGTGCTTGCTAGGCAAGCGCTCTACCACTGAGCTAAATCCCCACCCTCAACAGAGAATTCTTAACAGAGTAATCTCAAATGGCTGAGAAACACTTTAAAAATGTTCAACATCTTTAGCCATCAGGGAAATGCAAATCAAAATGACTTCAAGATTCCATCTTAACATCTGTTAGAATGGCTAAGATCCAAAAACAAGTGACAGCTCATGCTGGCGAGGATGTGGGGTAAGGGGAACACTCCTCCATTGATGGTGGGAGTGCAAACTTGTACAGCCACTTTGGAAATCAATATGGTGGTTCCTCAGAAAATTGGGAATCTATCTATCTCAAGATCCAGCTATACCACTCCTGGGCATATATCCAAAGGATACTCAATCATACCACAAGGACACTTGCTCAACTATGTTCATTGTAGCTTTATTCATAGTAGCCAGAAACTGGAACAACCTAGATATCCCTCAGCTGAAGAATGTTAGATAAAGAGAATGTGGTACATTTACACAATGGAGTATTAATCAGCTGTCTAAAAAAATGACATCATAAAATGTGAAGGCAAATGGATGGGACTAGAAAAAAAATCATCCTGAATGAGGTAACCCAGGTCCAGAAAGACAAACATGGTATGTACTCACTCATAAGTAGGTATTAGCTGCTAAGTAAATGATAATCATGCTACAATTCACAGACCTAAAGAGACTAAGTAACAAGGGCTCTAAGGGGACACATAGATCTCCCTTGGGAAGGGGAAATATGATAGATATTGTGGATAGACAGGGGACAGATGGGGATGGGAACAGGAGCAATCAGGCAGGGAGATTGGTGGAGAGAGAGAGTACTGAGAGAGACCACTGGAATTAGGTGGGGCACTTCAGGGGCAATGTGGAAACCTAGTGCAGTGGAAACTCCCTGGAATTTACAAGGTTGACCCTATCAAAGACTCCTAGTAATGGGAGACATGGAACCTGAACTGGCCATCTTCTGTAACCAGGCAAGGCTTCCAGTATTGGGACTGGAGCATCAACCCAGCTACAAAACCTTCAACCTACAACTTGCTCTGCCTGCAACATGTGCTGGGGTAAAGGTGGTACAAAACTTGTGTAAGTGGCCAACCAATAACTGGTCCAATTTGAGGACCACACCACAAGAGGGAGCCCACCCTGACATAGCCTGGATTCCCAGGAATCAGACTGGATACCCCAGAGACCTAGGATAGAACCAAACATGACTGGGAAAAAAAAAAAAGCCAATGAAACAATTCCTAATGATATTCTGCTACACTCATAGATCAGTGCCTTGTCTGATTGTCATCAGAGAGGCTTCATCTAGCAACTGATGGGAGCAGATGCAGAGCCCCACTGCCAAAATTAGGTGGGGCTCAGGGAATCCCACGGAAGACAGGGAGGAAGGGTTATAGGCAGAGGGGTTGAGAATACTACAAAAACATAGCCTGCAGAATCAAGCAGGCTCACAGGGACTCAGAGACTGAAGTGACAATCCCGGAGCCTGCATGGGTCTGACCTAGGTCCTCTGCACGCATGTTATGCTTGTGTAGTTGGGTGTTCTTGTGGGGCTCCTAACAGTGGGAGTGGGGGTGTCTCTCATTCTTTCTCCTGCTCTTGGGACCCTTTTCTTCCTACTGGGTTGCCTCGTTCAGCCTTGATATGAGGGTTTGTGCCTAGTCTTATTGTAACTTGTTATGCCATGTTTCGGTGATATCCCTGGGAAGCCTGGTCTTTTCTGAAGGGAAACAGGGGAGAAATGGATGGGAGGAGATGGGAGAGAGGAATTGAGAGGAGTGGAGGAAGAGGAAACTGTGGTTAGGATGTAATATATAAGAGAAGAATAAATAAAAAAAAAAGAACATTAAAAAAATAAATGTGGAGGAAGAGTGGTTTTGAGTTTCCTACTTGCTTCATCTGTGAGAGAGAGAGGAAGAGCCATCCATGTAGCCCTGCAGACTAGTCTGCTGGAACAGGATTGCAGATCAGGAAGCTTCGGCAAACGTTTCTTTTCCTGTTTTGTATCAGGGCTGCAGTGCCGAGGTCAGTGCTGGGGCATGTCTTTGGCTTTCAGGTGTAGCCTTCTTTCTCTGTCCACCTCACCCTTCCTCTGCACACTGAGTCTCTGGTGTCTCACTCTTTCTAAGAGCAGCAGTCCTGTGGGGTCAGAGTCCTGTTCCTACAAATTCATTTAACCTTGAGCACCTCCATAAAGGCCTGTTGTTAGGGTTAGGTCTTAACCTGTTTTCTGCTGCAATTATGAAATGCCCGGAGACCAGGTGATTTATAAAAAAAAAAAAAAACAACCTTATTTAGCTCTCAGTTCTGGAGGCCCAGAAGACTGATACCAGCATCTTTGTTTCTGGTGACAGCCGTGAGATGCAGAGCAACAGATTTGTGTGGGTGGAGCATGTACTCCAGGGCAGCTGCAGGGAGACTTTCTAATAGTCCCCCTGTCAGTAATGAAACCTGTCCTGGGACTTCCTCCTGTGAGTCCAAACTTACTCTAGAAAAAAGTCCCTCTTAAATGCTTGGATTCTTCTCAGTGCTGCTACACTGAAGAGTTTGGGAGGATGCGCCACAGCAGGCTTCATCATGGAGGGACAGGTGTGGTACAAGTGCAGCTGTTGCAGGAGCAGCTGGCTCCAGAGTGGTCCAGGTTCAGATGAAGACTTGCATCCCAGCTGCTCACCTTTAACAAATCTTCAAGGAGCTCAGCAAAGGAATTTCCCAACCATGTACTCCCCAAAGCTGGCTGACAGGGTAGGACAAAAAAGCCTTTGCTCACAGCTGGCTTCCCTGCTTCCTCTGCACGGTTGGTGCAGGTGTCTGTGAGCCCTGCTTCCTCTGCACGGTTGGTGCGGGTGTCTGTGTGCCCTGCTTCCTCTGCACGGTTGGTGCAGGTGTCTGTGTGCCCTGCTTCCTCTGCACGGTTGGTGCAGGTGTCTGTGAGTCCTGATCCTCTGCAAGGTTGGTGCAGGTGTCTGTGAGTCCTGATCCTCTGCAAGGTTGGTGCAGGTGTCTGTGAGTCCTGATCCTCTGCACGGTTGGTGCAGGTGTCTGTGAGTCCTGATCCTCTGCAAGGTTGGTGCAGGTGTCTGTGAGTCCTGATCCTCTGCACGGTTGGTGCAGGTGTCTGTGAGTCCTGAATCCGCTGCACGGTTGGTGCAGGTGTCTGGTCTTGCCATGCAAATTCTTTGTCATGAGAGCTGGTCTCCAGTGCACCACATCCCCATCTGCTGCATCTCAGCCCACTCCCATGTGCCCATGGCTTTTTGTGGCTCTCCTGTAGCTGGTACCACTGGTCCCTGAGAAACTGTGGACTAATATAGATAGTGACTGGTTTGTTTTGGACAACAGGTGTGAGGAGAAGTGTGCTGTGCTGATTTCTGGAGACCTTCTCTGTACTCCCTTCTCTAATCAAAGTTCTCTCTCTCTCTCTCTCTCTCTCTCTCTCTCTCTCTCTCTCTCTCTCGCTCTTTCTCTTTCTCCACTCCCCCCTCCCCCCGGCCCGTGATTTATATGCACATATGTGTGCGTGGAGCACAGAGGAGGATCTCAGATGCCTTGTTCTATCACTTTCCATCTTACTCTTTTGAGACAGGGTTTCAAACTGAACCTGGGCTAGGCTGTGACCAGCAAGCCCCAGAAATCTTCTTGTCTCTGTGTGATGCAGCAGTGATTATATAGACATGTGTTGGCCATGCATAGCCTCTTATATGAGTGCTAGGGACTTGAACTGAGGTCCTCATGCTTGCGCAGCAAGCTTCTAACAGGCTGAGCCATCTACACAGCCCATCACTGTGGTTTTGACAAAAACACTGTGATATTAACAACACTTGGCAGAGCTTTTGGTGTGCTTTGCTATTTCATTTCCCAGCAGCCCTTATGCAGAGGTAACTGTTTCGATTCTGTTTGTTTTTCTTTTTGAGACACTGTCTTGCTATAGAGTCATCCTCCTGCCTCAGTGCTGGGATTACATTATGGCATCTCAACCTTTTTCCTTTTTGCATAAGAATATGGAAGCTTAGGGGCTCACTAACTTGGCAAGCCTTCTAGCTGGCATATTGTTCTGTAAGTGTTCACTGGGCACCTACTCTGCACCAGGCACGGTTGCTAAGTGGCTGGTGGAACTTCTGACTCCAAATCCTGTAGTCCCAAAGGAGACAAAGTTTACTGTCCTCAGCTGGGGTGGACAGCATCACAGTAATAACATGTGGCCACCCAGGGTGAGAACCTCAAACTTAGTGGGCCTACTTATTTTTGTTTTGGCTTTTTGAGACAAGGTCCTGCTACATAGCTCTGATTGTATTGTTATGTACTCCCTATGTGAACCTGGCTAACCTCAAACTTGTCATGATCTTCCTGCCTCTATTGAAGTGTTGGCATATCCCACCATATCTGACTTTACTGTTGTGTATTCGAGTGTGTGTATGTGAATGCCTGTATGTGTGTGTGTGTGTGTGTGTGTGTGTGTGTGTGTGTGTTTGTGTATGTGTGCGCACATACCATGTGAATGCAGGAACCTGTGGAGGTCAGAAGAGGCATCACATCCCCTGGAACTGTACTGTAGTTGACACATGTTATAAGTCTATGTGAATATCGGAAATTGAACCTCAGTCCTCTGAAAGAGCGGTAAGTTTTCTTAACTATGGAGCCATCTCTGGTGGGTCCCTTCATTGCTGTTTTTAATGAAGCCTTCAGTTCTTGAGGGATGACACTAGGTTTTCAAGATGCCGGATGTGTTTAATTATTTCAGGTCCTTAGGCTCTGAGGATTCTTGGCTGACAGATTCCTGGTACTCAAAGACAGATGAACAGGAGGAATCAAAGCAGTGTCACTCCTCTGGCAGCCTGTATCCGATGGGACAGTCACTCTGAGGGAAGCAGCTCGATAGCATTGTGAGGTGCCATCTGCAAGACAGAGGAGGCTCCCCCCGAGCCTCCTGAGGTGGGAGCTCTATGGGAGGGCAGCAGGGCCTGCTCCTGGGTCCTTCTAGCTTGTTGGTTCTGGTAACAGCCCAGAGCATCTCCCTCAAAGACAAAGCTGGCCTAGGATACAAGGCCTCTGTCTCTTGTGTCTCTGATTGGCTCTCAGGCTAACAGGGAGGGATAGAGAGCAGCTTTGTGTTTTCAGTGTCTGTCACTCAGCAGTCCTGTGTATTTTAGGGAGAAACACTTTAGTCTCAACCAGGGCCATGAAAGGGGAAGGGTTGGCCCCTTGGTGCTGCCACTTGGCTTCTCCGTTTACCAAGACCAAGCTGTACCGGATTAGGGCTGCCCCCTAGTGGGCGACCCAGGACTAGCCTGTGCAGTTTCGCTTCCCTGTCAGCGCTCAGAACTCAGGATGTTTGCCAGTCTTGGTTTTTTCATTGTGGGTGACTGTAGATGTAACCAACCGTCTTATTAAACAAGAAACACAGAGCTAAAACCTTACTTTTCCTCCTGCGGTAGTCCTACCCCTCCAAAAGAGACCTACTTCCTGTGTGTTTGTCTTGATATATTCTTTCTGTTCTGCCTTCTCATTGGTTGTAAACCCAAATACGTGACTGCCTCGTCACTGCCTGTAAGTACAGCCCTCCAGGTCTTAAAGGTGTGTGTCTCCAATGCTGACTGTATCCCAGAACACACAGAGACTTACCTAGCTCTGCCTACCAAGTGCTGGGATTAAAGGCGTGTGCCACCACCGCCACGCTCTTTCTATGGCTCTAATAGCTCTGACTCCCGGGCAACTTTATTTATTAACATACAATTAAAATCACATTCAGTACAAATAAAATACCACCATATTTCCCCTTTTCTATTTTAATAAAAAGCAAAAAAGCAAAAAGTTATAACTAACAAAAGAAAAACCATATACAAAAGTACTATAACTATATACAATATATACAAGTAATAAATACCTAAACAATGTCTAGTCCATTTGTATTTGACAAATCAGAGAAAATAATTCCATTATCTATCCTATTTTGGTAAGTCCAAAATGTATCTAATTCACTTTCTATCCTAATTAATCTTCAACTATAACTAACTAACCTTCAACTGTAACTAATATTCTTCAACTCCCTCAGAGACCCAAGAAGGAAATAACATTAGCTAACAAAAATAAAAACAGGAAGTGCATGCAAGCAACTTCCAAAAAATTTGTGAGTTGACAGAAACAGCTAGCTGCCTGGGCAGTCACCTGAGGTTTCTCCGCAGTGCTGGGGCATCATCTTCAGCCTATAGGCTTAGCGTATCTGACAGACTCATTTGTGAAGTAGGATGTACACAAGGTCAACAGTTCAACCTCACATTGGGTGAGAGCAGTCCATGTACCAGAAACACCTGAATTCCACTAGTGTCAAGTCATGATTCAGGATTTTAAATTCTGGAAATGGTTGACGCTTTTTGATTTCAGCTGTCCATTCTTCTTGGCTGTGTACATATGGCTTCATCTCAGCATCCCCTTCTTCTCCACATCCCTCTATTAAATGCCAGTCTACTATTGAGAAGCATGAGCTTAGTTACTCTTCAAGAATAACTGTTTCAGCTGCTGTTCCATTGCACATCAGAAGCCATCAGCCCACTGCCTATTCAGCTGCCTTCGAAGAAAAGGGCACTGTACCTTTTCCAGATTGCGAAGGCCACTTCAGGGATGGTGTGTTGCCAGAGTCTTCCTGCCTTGCCCACAGTCAGGACAAATCCTTGTCACCCGCTAGTCCCACAGCCGCTCAAACCCAACCAAGTAAACACAGAGACTTATATAGCTTACAAACTGTATGGCCATGGCAGGCTTCTTGCTAACTGTGCTTATAGCTTAAATTAGTCCATTTCCATAAATCTATACCTTGCCACGTGGCTGGTGGCATACCGGCATCTTCACATGCTGCTGGTCATGGCGGCGGCTGCAGTGTCTCTGGTCATGGCGGCGGCTGCAGCCAGTCCTTCTGCCTTCCTGTCCTTTTATTTCTCCTCTCTGTTAGTCCCGCCTATCCTTCGTGCCTAGCCACAGCCGATCAGGTTTTATTTATTGATCAATCAGAACAACTTGACATACAGACCATCCCCCAGCACAGCCAAGTGCAGACCATCTCAAACACCTGCACTCAGGCCCATGGTCCTAATCATCCTCTATACGGACCTGCTGGGTAACGCCACAAAGAACCTGAGAATGGGCTCCCACAGGACATACATCCCCCAACACTTCCCCTTTTCTTTTTTTTTTAAAAGGAAGGTTTTAACTTTTATATATCTCCAAAGCCAGCTTGGTATATTTGGGAATTTGGGCGTAGCTTCTCTTAACTACTTCCTGCTGGAGGGGGGCGCTGTATCTTATGGGGACGCAAAGAAAATTTTAGGATCATGGAGTAGTCCGTGAGACCGTATCGGCTGAGCCAGTTGCCTTGAAACGATTCTGGATGTTGGATCATCTGGGCCATGGTGTCATCAGAGACCTTCAGGGGGTCTTGGCTGGTCAAACCTGATGTATCTTAATCTGGAACAAATCCATAGCCTCTGGCTTTCTGTAGAGACAAAAGCAGAGTCTCCTTTCCAAAGCAAAACATCCTTATATCCAAATTTTAAAGTCAGGATATCTTTAATATATACATATTGATTTAACTCAACATCTTTTACTATCAAATGTTTTTCTGCAGTTAAAAATCCCAAAGACAATATAATCCAAACTCTCTGTGTGATATCCATCTTTACATGGCTTATTTTTTATATTACTTTTACTTTCTCTTTAAAGACTTTATTTTTTTAAACTTTCTATTTCTTTATATAACTGTCTATGTTCCTTTTCCTCTCTCTTCCAAGCCTATGTACATTTTTACACACATTGTAAAGCATTTAAAGTCTTGTTCCATCTGAATCTGTCTTATTGCAAACTTATTGCTTTAAACTGTAGCCTTCTAAGCCTGAAACAGCTCTGTGGCTGCTGGCTCCGCCCCCTTCAGCTTCCCAACATGGCGGTGGTACGTTTACCACCAGCTCTGGGAGCTATCATGAGTCTATGCTTTTATCCAAGCAGTGTGTAGCCCAGAAACCTTTTTTGTTTTGTAACTAGCAAAGGCTAAATCCACCACGCAGCTTAATGTGCCACTTGCAGAGGCCTCATTCCCGCCATACTGCAGGTCAAGCACACATGCCAGGAACCCGCCAGTAACTCAAACTGGCGGCTGCCGCTCATTTGAGAGAGAGAATTAGGAACTGTGGGGCGTTTACCGACATCACCGTTCCTGGAGAACTTACCGATGTCACCGCTCCGTGTGTTGAGTTCTGAATCCTCTTTACCACCACGCGAGGATTCTTCTCAGATCACACTTTATTGGAGCGCCTCTTGGTTAAGGGACTTTGTCTTTAGTATTTTTTTTTTTCATAACACCGGCCTTTATCCCTGTTCATTTGTCCTTTTTCTTTAGTCCCTCTTTTTTTTTTTTTCTTCCCTTTTTTTCTTTAGCCCCACGTTGGGCCCCAATGGTGCAATATTGTCCTGGCCTCAGAAGATGCCTTTTAATAAAGCCATAACCACACTTGTTTTGGCAAGAATCAGTAGTCCTTTGTTTCATGTTCTGTCCATTTGTCCTGTTGATTCGAGGATACTTTGTTGTCCAGTGGCTAACTTTTGCCACAATGAAAGTTAACTCCATATGCAGTTTCTTCAATACCCATATTTTCTCTGAAGTAGATTGGTACTGCCAGGAGCCGACATGTCCCAAAAAAAGAAAAATTTCTAAGTTATTAAAACATTTTAAATGCCATATTCTGTAGATCTCTGAAGGGTTTGAAGATGACCTGTCTATCTAAAATATATCTGCTCAATTTTTAAAACATATCTAATATGATTACAAGTTCTATTGTAATGTCTAAATACTAACTTTCATTTCTTTATATCCTAATAGTTGGTAATAATAACATTCAAGGATCAGAAAATTGCATTACATTGTTAAATGAATGGTATAAATACAATTAGAAATATACATATAGCATTTTCTAACAATATCAATTTCACTATATATAATTTGTATACAATATAAAACAATCCAATCCAATGTAAAGTATTTAAGACTAGTAATTGTCTTTTTCTTTTCTTTTCTTTTCTTTTCTTTTCTTTTCTTTTCTTTTCTTTTCTTTTCTTTCTTCCTTTCTCTCTCTCTTTTTTTTTTTTAAAAAAAAACAAGAACCTTAAATCTAATCTCCTTTGCTTAGCCTTTTTCCTAACCCTTGACAACAACTTGTAACCAAATCCCCTAAATGATGAAAATTATCCCAGACCCAAAACCCATTAAAAAGACCAAAAAACCACCTGCTCTACACCACCTCTTTGGGAACTTGGGCGTCGTATTCTTAAAATTGCTTCCTGCTGGGTATGGGCGAAGTTATCTTTATCCTGAAAGAAAAAATTTAGGTTAATTGTCAAATTCTAGGAAAGGTAACTATATCCTTCATTATCCAGTCTGTGTATAATGCCAAAGTTCAGGGTTTATCTCAAGTCCTTATTCAAGTAGTCTTTGAGACTGGATCATCTCAGCTAGTCATCTCAGAATTGCTCTGAGCACCTTGTAGTTCAAAGCTGATCTGTAGATGATGTTTGTCAGCTTAATGATATTATTATTGTCCACGTGGAATTGTTGTTGTGGGGCCCCATCTTCTTCCTGGAGACTTCAGTTGATGTTAGGCCTGGCCGTGATTTCCTGCAGAAAACTAATAAGAGACTCAAACACAAAGACATATATATGCAGCTAATTGAAGCTTTTTTTCTAGAATTAGTTAGTACTCTATATGACCCTTCATATCTTAACAAAGTTTAAAATGTATATATATATAATATATATTAATCTTGTAAATTTTGATATAAAATTCATACTTTAAGAAAAGTTTAAAGAATCAGAATAGAATCAAAGAGTTGAGATTAGTAATAGAATAGTCCCTTAATTAATTTGGCTTTTGTCCTGTCCCATAGCAGAAGATGGCTCTTTTATTCTGGCATGATACAGGGAGTTTGCATTTTCCTTTTAACAACATGCTTGAGTTTAAAGAAGGAGAGAGCCATTCTCCAACTCCAAAGTCAGCTTTAAATTTTAATTGAACTGGGACTGTTAGAAGACCAATAGTGTTAAATTTTTAGAGAAAAGCAGAAACAAACATTTAGGAAGACATAAAATTTTTTAGATAATATATACCCATATGCCGTTTCACTCTGTTTCCTGGGATAGATGATTTGTCTCTTTTCTTCAGTTGTCTCATTTGTCCAGTGCTCTTCAAATTCCTTAACCTTCATTCTCCTAAAAGACAAAAACAAAAACCTTTCCCAAGACTAATTTTGGGGATGTTCCTTTTTGGCAAGTTATTATCTGATTAAATGAAAAGGCATGTGTTAGTGGTACAAGTTAGTTTAATTTGGATGTTCATGCTGGTTGATAAACTATCACCTCCTCTAATTAAGAGGTTTCTCTTGTTCAAATTGAACCTTTATCAATTTTGATGGTACCCACAGCTTATCTTCTTCTGTAGAAACAAAAGCAAAACCTCGTCCCCAACATAATACATACCCTGGTTTCCATTCTGAGGTCAGCACATCCTTAAAGTATATAGGCTGATTTAATTCTGTAGTTTTTTTCTATTATCCAATGTCTCTCCGCAGCTGTTGTTCCTTTCTCATTGGCATTAAGAAAATTCAAAGTTAGAAGAGCATTATGCAGTCTATTTCTGGGGGTTTTGTTCTGTTTGATCTTTCTATAACTGCTTGACCTGTAGGATTATGTGGTATACCTGTAATATGCTTTATATTATAATAAGCAAAGAACTGTTTCATTTTAACAGAGACATATGATGGAGCATTGTCAGTTTTGATATGTGCAGGTATACCCATGATGGCCATAACTTCTAGCAAATGAGTGATTACAGAATCAGCTTTTTCAGAACTCAAAGCAGTTGCCCATTGAAATCCTGAATAAGTATCGATGGTATGGTGTACATATTTCAACATTAGAAAATCTCACTGTGCTTAAGTTATCATTGTTTTCGAGAAAGGGTCTCACTGTATAGACCAGGCTATTCTCAAATTCTTGATCCTCCTGCCTCAGCCTGAGTGCTGTGATTACAGGTGTGTGCCACCATGTCTAATGTGGGTTATCATTTTCATAGCTACATAAAATGCTAAATAGTGGTTAATACTGTTAAAATTCAGGACCCTTTCTTTTATATGTCTTTTTTATGGGAAATAAATCTTAATTTTTGTGGGGAAATAAAAGTTTAACATGTTGGAACTGAAGCAGAAGAAAGCCATAAATTTAAACAATTTAAATTAAGCATTATCAATCAGTGTTGTTGCCTTTAAAGATATCTAATTATCTGGAAATTGGTAGAAATAGATAATTTACTATTTGCAATAATTTACTACTTTAGCTAACGTCCCTCAGACTTCATGTGGTGAAGAATTTGCTTTCTTTGGTTGTAGTGGAGCTTGAGCCCAGGGCCTCAAGCATGCTAGGCAGGCACACTACTGCTGGACTACAGTTGTGACCTCAGAGTTCGTCTTCAGTCTCCAAGTTGCATTTCATTTGATATTCATCTAAACTTAATTTGTGGCGATAATATTTCAAGAACAATTTGAATTAAATAGTTCCGTGGGTCCCCGTGTGGGGGTTTAGGAGGGTTCAAGTGAGAGAGGAGAGGAGTGTGGAGAAGCATGGGTGGACACTGGCCCAGAATGTTGGTGTCTGTTCTGACTGGGGTCTGTGAGCTCTCTCACCAGCAGGGTCAGTGACACACAGGGCAATGGGCAGTTCATATGCCAGTTAAGGGGGCTCCCGGGCTAGGCCATGCCAGGGATGCCGCTTCTCGGGTGTTAGGGTCAGTGCTCTGACACAGTTAAGATCCCTTTGCTTTTCACCGGCCCACCAAGGCAAGGTGAGATCATCTGCTCAAGGACCTATGGACAGAACCTCCCTCCCCCGCCTCTCCTTCCCCCTCCCTCTCCTCCTCCCTCTGGGCTGCATCTCCTGCCCTGATGTCTAGTACTGCTGCTCGTCCGTGCCATTCCTTTGGAGATGCTGTGTGCTCCAGGTTAGTGGCCTTCGGTTCTGATTGCTGGGATCACAGCTGTGCGCCGTCTCTCCCTTTCTCCTGGACGGCTTGGGAACCTGCATTTCACCTTAGAGGATAGCTGGTCACTCCAGTGTCAAACCAGGCAGCACTTGGGACTGGGGTCTTGTCAGCTGCCTAGAAGCTTTGGGGGAGGTCACTGCTGGGGACAGTGAGGGAGGGAGTCGGTGTGAATGCCCACTGTCCTGTTGCCTGATGTTTAAAGGTCACGAGGTGTGCCTGTGGGGAATCTTTCCAAAATTGCTTCTGGATGATTTCTGGGACTCTGTCTGCCTTCTTATTTGCCGTCCTTCCTGTAACCCAGGAAGATCCTCCTGCCTCAGTCTCCCGAGTGCTAGAATTAGCTGCATATGCCTTGTAGTCCATTAGCCCATGTGAGTCCATTCTAAGTACTCAAGCCTCAGTTCCCACTCTAGGCCTAGGGCCGAGTCTGGTTCTAGAACTCTGTTGGGTCTCACATATCCACCTGGTTTCTGTGGCCTCTGCTTCTTCAGATAGCCACTCTGTCCAGAAGTTCTCTGGGGCAGTTGCAGATGCCTGAACAAGGAGACTGTTTCTGGAAGCTCATAAGCTTCTGAAATGTTCTGCCCTCAGAGGAAAGCGTCCATGTTTGTTTGTGTCCCCCTGAAATCCATGTGCTGAGATGCTGGTCGCTGGTGTGGTGGTGTTGAAGTGGAAGCACTAGTGAGGAGATGAGGCTGTGAGGGCAAAGCCCCATGGAAGCTGTCCTTAGCAACGAGACCTCCAAGAGCCTGCCAGCCCTCTGACCCGAGAGGACAGTGAGAAGATGTCCTGGATCTTGGATGTCTCACTCCAGAGCCGCCTGGGTGTCCGAACCACCCTCCAGGAGGCTGGCTGTCCCTGCTCTGCCACCCTGCCACATGGCACCACTTTGCTTTTCTCATAGTTGTTGACTGACTTGGCCACCTTTCCCTCTCTGGTGCCTCCAAGGAGCACAGCTCCTAGGGACAGGCGGTGCTGGCTCACTGCTGCTGTGGGCACCCCAGATTCTGCTCAGCACAGAAGGAAGTAGACGAGAGGGCAGGAGGGAAGGGAGGAATTTTAGTTCTGTGGAGAGCTTGTGAGTTCCAGCCTGTGCTGGGTCAGGCCGAGCTGGCTGTGGTGGAAGGAGCAGTGGCTTGGGGACCTGGCTTTGCTCCCAGCTTTGACAGTGGCTGACCCTCAACATACCCACTTCTTGGTTGATCCGGTTGCAATCCCCCACATTCGTCATGATCGTATGTCTCATTGGCAGCAGGATGGAGCCATGCTCCTGAGTCTGTGTCTGTGGTGACTTGTTTATGCCAGAGGAAGGTGTCTTCATCCCCCTGCTACTGTGGTGGCATTCATTGATACGAATGGCCTTGATAACGTCGTGTGGATAAGTATTTCCCAGTGCTGAGGACAGAGCTCAGGGCCTGATGCATGCACGACAAGCACCCTACAGCTGAGCTGTGGTCCGGTCCAGTCCATAGCTCTTCAGATCTGGGCTAGTGCAGGCAAATGTAGTCATTGGGTTGGAAAGTGGCAAAATGCTGGTGGTCCTTGGCTGAGCTTGCGGGCTCCCATGGGGGTTTTGAAAAGCTACCATTCTTCATAAAAGGCAAGTGTTACAGTCGTATTTCCATGTTGAGTGGCCAGCACTGTAGCCCTCAGTACAGCCCTGGAAAGTGAACTGTGAATCCTGTTCAGGTTTTATCCCTCCTTTACTTTTATAGGGCCCAAAATGACAGTGGGTCGAGAGACAGACCCTATATGCGTGTGCACATATGCACACACACTACACAGTGCACACATGAGCACGAGTACATGCAGAAAGATGCTACCCAAGATGCTCAGCATGTGGCAAACCAGGTTGAACGTTGGGACCTGTCTAGCAGGCATGGTGAGGCGGTGTTGTCTGCCTGTTGGAAAAGCCGCCCAGAGTGGGTGTTTTCCTCCGCCTTGGTAGATATGTCTGGATGTTTATGTCAGCTTTACTTCATTCACCTCCTGTTTAACAGCTGAGTTTCTGTACTATTGAATTAATTTTTTGTTGGAATATGTGATGTGAGCTGTGAGTTTTAAGAAAGCATCCTTTCTCCCTGTTGATGGCTGTGGAGCGGCATTGCAGTCTCCTGACCACCAGGGGGCACCCTTCTCACTAGCTACCGGACTGGATCAAGTTCTGTGTTCTGGTGTGTAAATTAGGGCTAACAATAGTACTTACTCCTCTGGTAGGATTGTGAGGTTAAATGCATCCATGCAAGAAAAATACTCAGAAGAGTATAAATTACATTTTGAAAGGACAGATTGGAAAAAGTATCTCAGAGTTGCAGCATGGTGAATGTTCAGTAGCTTTGAGGGGGCTAACTGATATTAACCCCCTCAAAGAATTATTACAGGATAATTATTCCGAACACAGTGTCTAGGCCTCCAAATGGACAGACGTCTGAAAGGGGAGACACACTTTTCTGTTTTACTGGAACCTTCCCTGTACACAGGCCTCTGAAGCCCCTTCCTAGGTGTGTGTGCCTGTGATCTCCTCGGTATGAATGGATGTGATTCGTAGTTGGGATGATTTCAGCCCCCAAGGGATACGTGCCCATGCCTGGAGACACTGGGTTTCCTTGCCGGGCACGAGGGTGCCCTTGGCAAGCATGACTGTGGTTGTGCCAATGGCAGCAGGCTCTTTGCATGCCCAGTACCCTTGTGGTGGGGACAGGGATGCTGCTGAATGTCTCTGCTGAGAGCCTGAGGGGGAGAGAGGGCCTACTCGGAGTAACAGACTCCAGCAAGCACACACCCTCCTGTGGGTGTTTGGATCTTTCAGCCCTGTCCCCCGGCCGTGAAGCTGTCCTGGATAAGCACCTGTAGAGTGGTCCAGAATGGTGGTCCGGGCCTGGAGCTGCAGGGAACACTGGGCACGAGGCTCACTGGTGCTGTCTCTGTTTCAGTGGGGTGTGACTTAGTGAGAGCGCCTGGTGGACAGCCATTGCTGTTTGCATCACTTTGTCTTCCTTCACCTTTATTTCAGTGCTGGCTTTTCTACTCTTGGACGAGTTTCTTTATTTGAGAGCTGAGAGCTTTACCTTTCTCCCTGTTGTTGGTGACAGAGCCATTCTTTAGCCACCAGGGGGCACTGTAGCCTTTCCTCTGTCCTTACTGTTTGCTCCCCCCTCCTCCCATGGGGACTTGCATCTCAGTTGTGGATATCCAGGGCTGGTGCCTTATTTCAACAGTCAGGTGGTAGGGGCAGGGGTGATGGGGGCAGAGGTCTTTTCCAGGAAAAAGACACCAGGTGTGCACACAGCTTCTTCTTGGGGTCATCACCATAGTCACACCTTGCCCATGGCTTTTGGGGAGGAGGAAGGGAGTCTGGGTTACTTTAGAAGGCGATATACTTCTAACTATAAACTGCTCTCTTTTGCTATCTTGCTTAGCCATGGATATCTTCGTGGCTTTTGAATCTTGACCACTGCCTTCCTTGTCTTCCCTGGGGCTCAGAGTGGTTGGCACAGTGAGAAGGAAGACAAGCAACTTGATTACTGCCTGTTCCTTTGTTACATTAGATGTTGAGCCTTGGCAGAGAGGGCAAGAGAAGCACCTTTTGTTGCTCACTGGCCTCACTGAGCAGTCTGTTTTCCCCTTGATATCATGGGAAGGGATTTTCAATCTCAGGAGGCAGGCAGGCCTGTTGCCTGGCAACACCATTCCAAACACTGGGCAGTTTGAGGAATGGAACTAAGAAGCGCAATGGGGCTGACTCGGGAGGTAGTGGCAGGGCCCAGCAGCCCGCCCAGGGCTTTGCTGAGGGTTCAGTGGTGAGACTGTAGGATGAGCTAGCAGAGCAGTGGCCGTGAAGTTGGGCACAGGGCAAGCTGCATGTGCCTTAGCCACATGGCCTGCGTCTGTGTCACGCAGCAGATCACTCATGCTGGAGACCTGCTTTCCTAGATGCCAGTTCCAGATGTGATTTAGACATGTCTCACTTCTTAATTTGTTCACCCACTCCCCAGATGTTTACTAAATGTCTGTTACATGGTGGACACTATTATAGGTACAAGAGAGGAAGGCTAAGGATCCATTGCTACCACTTACAAGCTCCGTGCCTCAGTTTTCCCATCACCGAGATGACAGGATGAGACTCTTATAGCTACAGTGAGGACTAAGAGAGGCAGTCTGTGGAAAGCTGGTGTGATTGTGCACTCAGTGCCTGGGGGCATCATCAGCTCCTGCTTACAGAGCGTTCCAAGACTGTAAGTGAGACATGGTAGAATGCAAGCCATGGGGGGGCATTTGGGTAGTAATGAAGGGAGTCACATGGGAGGGACACAATTGTTTTGTCATCAGTGGACACTAACTACCTCCTTGTGACTTTCAGCCATCTGTCCCACTCAGGAGTGAGTCCCTGAGCAGAAAATCCTAAGAGGTTCTACATTGTCACCTCCAGCCCAGGGCCTGAAAGCATAAATTCCTCTGATGTGGGGCTGTGGCTGATGCCACTGACACTAATACAGACCTGTTTCCTTACTGATGCTGGGAGTCGGGACGTCATGAGAATCCACAGGGCAGCCTCAGTCCAGAGGAAACAAAGCTTGGACATGGGTGTGGTGGGGCTAAGGAAGCCTTTGCAGAGATGGGGACACTGGCCAGGAAGGGTGGGGTACAGAAGCAGTGTGAGGGTGGCCTTTCTGAGCTACAACTCTGCTCTGTACCATGGGCACTGAGGGGTCTCCACCATTAGAAGCACCGAGGAAGTACTGTTACCTAGTCAGGCAGCAGACAGGAAGGGGGTCCCCTGGGGCAGTGGTTGGTCTAGCAGCGCAGCTGGAGTCTCACTGGACACCTTGCCCTGTCCTTTTCTCACCCTTATTCAATGGGCACGATGCAGGGACAGTCCGTGGAGGAGGTGGGGTCTGGGCTGGAGGTGGTTGCTTCCCCTCATCTGAATCCTGCTGGCCGTATGTGCCTCTGTTCCTGTTTTTACTTTCTAGAACTTTTAGCATTTGACTCCTCCTGCCTCTCCTTTTAGTAAGTGGCTGACCTCCAAATGAATTGTAATGTTTACTCTGGTGGCTCTCACTGTAGTCCACTCCAGGCGCCCTTGGTAATGGTGGAAACAAAGTGGTCTGTCTCTCTGTGCTGTCTTGTTTCCACTTGTTCTCTCTTGGTGATGTTTTTGTAGTTATTAATGTAGTCGCCCATTCCTGGAGCCCACGTGTATGATTATAATCCTTCCATAGTTATTTGATAAAAAGGTGAACTGTACTGAAAACACCGACCTATACCATTCCCGTTTCCTATCCAAGGATCTAGTTCTATATGCAGCAGTAAAAAGAACCAGAGTCCATGTCCTTGAAGTCATGGCTGTTACTGGGTCCCAGCCATCCGCCAGTGGTAGACCTTGTTTGAAGAGGGTACCCTATGACACGTCTCATCCTTAGCACAGCAAACTGTTCTCCAGGAAAACCTAGCTTGGGGTCACCCTGGCTAGACTCTGTGCAGGCCCACGTGGTTTAACAGTGTCTTGCTTTTCTCCTTGTCATCCAAGCAGCCTTCACCCACAACCTCTGGAGGTCAGCTGTGGGTAGGTCCACCATCCTCACATACTGTACCAAAACATTCTCCATTGTGGAATGGTTGACGCGATGAGCTCTCTGAATTTGGGAAACCTATTGTTAGATTTTCTCACACACATCTTCTGCTCAAAATCTTGAATACAGTGCGTATCACGTTCTGAACATCCCTCTCCTTCAGGACAAATGTAAAGGGTGAGTGGTATCGTTGACTAGAAACTGCAAAGCATGCTGGGGACCTGCCTTCCACTGTTACCACCCTGTGTCTGCCAATCTGTGTTAGCCTGTCTGGTGCTGCAGATGTGTGGAGCAGGCTCTGAGTACAACTCTGCTTGAATGCTCCTAGTTTTTTTTTTTTTTTAATTCTTTTTATTTTTTGTGATTCTAATTATGTTCTTTTTCTCCTTCCCTTTCCTCCCTCCAAACCTTCCCATATTCCGCTCCTTGTTTTTTTTTCAAATTCATGGCCTCTTTTTTCATAATTGTTGTTACATGCACACACACACACTCACCCCTAAATAAAAAGTACAACCTGCTTAGTATGTGTAGTGTTACCTGCATGCGTGTTTTCAGGACTGACCATTTGGAATTGGATAACCAATGGCGTGCTCTTCCCTGAGGAAGACTCTCCCACTCTCAGCGTTCCTTAGTCGCCTGGAGTTCTTTGTGTAGGGCTGAGGCCTCCTGGGCTTTCTCTCATCCACATTAGCATGTTCACCTCGTTTTCTGAGACAAGGCCTCTCATTGGCTAGACTGGCCGTGCAGTGGGCCCCAGGAGCCCAAGCATCTCTGCCTCCCTAGCACTGGGATCACAAGTAACATCACTGTTACTTTTTGGGTTCTGGGTGTTGAACTCACGTCTTTGGCTGCTGACTGAGCCCTCTCCCTAGCCCCTTAATTAAGGCTTCTTCCTGCTCTTTCCCATTTTAGCTATACAGGAAAGAAGCGGAGGTTTACTCTGGGAGTTTGAAGGTAGCCAGCCTTCATCTTCAGAATGTGAAGCAGCAATGTTCACAGTGAGGGCGGGCTGGTTTTTATAGTGCATTCTGGGAAAGGCCAACAGCAACTCGTCCACAAGTCCTTGCTGAAGCTTAAACATTTAGAATAATTAGACTTTTGTCTCCTGAGTAGCAGTGGTGACTCATAGAGGAAGATGTCTTTTTTCAGGTGCTGAGTTAATGATGGAAAACTAGGAGATGAGGATGGTGGTGTCCATGGTTCTGAGGACTATTCCCAGAATCCCCTAAGCTCATCAGTATGGCCCATCACAGTGATGAGCCATATTACTCGAAGTGGAGTGATTACCCTGGAGGAAAGAGTTTTGCAAATATCTCATGGTGTTGGTGTTTAGTCAGTGATTCAGCAGAGAAGTTGGGAGCCAACCTTACTGCACAGAGAGCTCAGCAGTGGGTGTCCTGTCAGCCTGCGTGGGAGTTGATGAAGACTGATTGCTTGTCCCCTGCCATCCATCTTCACTAGCCCTCAGCTCCTCTGGAGGGACAGAGCAGATGCCTCTGTCTAACCAGCTGGAAGGAGGAGAGAGGTTCAGAAGCAAGGTTGATGCTTGCTGCCTTCACTGGGGACCTGAGGCGCTTGGTTGGTGTAAATTTGTTTTGCTTGTCCCTGGCCAATACCATTGCTCAGGCTGTCTTGGCAAAGTTAGATGGAATTTGCATTTGGGACCTAGCTCCCTATCATTTGGGTACTTAGTCTTTATCCCTCCCTCTTGAAGTTATATCGCCTAGCCCCTTCCCTAGCCCAGGAAGGATTTCTTGATCCTAAACCCCTCAGGCTTTCTAGTGACACCTCCCCATCTGCTCATGCCTGTACCTGAAACTCAACTCAGTCTTTGCTAGCCTACTTGTCTTCCTTCACATGCCTCCAGGCTCCCCGAGGACAAGGGTCAGAGGTCAGGGATCATTTCTCATGCTTTAGTTCACAGATGCTCCTTGAATTATGATAGCTATATTATGATGTCATAAGCATTTAATAAGCCCAGCCTACCAGGGCACAGTGGCACAGCTGAGGAAAATTGCATGGCTGCTGCCCAGCATAAAGAGAGAGACTATTGTATGTTGTAATGCTACCCCAGGAAAGCATCAAAATTCAACTTAGGCCTATACTTTCTATTGAACATATGTTGGATTTTGTACCATTATAAATCAGGGATCATCAGCACCTTGTCCAGTACCAGCCATCTTGAAAGTGTTAGGTAATTGTTGATCAGGTGAGCAGATGAGGATCAAGAGGGTGAATAGCCTGGATGATAGGTTGATGCCAGGCCTCTGCATGGGGTGTTGACTGCCAGTGCCAGGCCTCTGCTGGTGTTTGAGCTTCAGTGTCCTCAGGATGTCTCTGCAGGGAGTTGCTCTATCAGGAGTTCCTGATAAGGAGTAAAGAAATTGTTCCAAGTGATTAGATTAGAATTTGGCCAAGAACTGCTGGAATCTTAAGGTCCCAAACAATCAACAGCCCCAGGAAGAGACTGAGACATATTAGGAAGTATCCTAGAAATATTAGGAAATTCATAGAAAAACAAAGGAAGTTGGGGAAGATCAGTGTGGTGCCATAGAGGTTTCTTTCTTCCTTTCTTTCTTTCTTTCTTTCTTTCTTTCTTTCTTTCTTTCTTTCTTTCTTTCTTTCTTTCTTTCTTTCTTTCTTTCTTTCTTTCTTTCTTTCTTTTTTTTGAGACAGGGCTTCTCTGTGTAGCCGTGGCTATCCTGGGCTCCCTCTGTAGACCAGGCTGGGCTCAAACTCAGAGACCCACTTGCCTCTGCCTCCCGAGCGAGCGGTGGGACTAAAGGCATGTGCCACCACCGCCTGGCTGGTTTCTTGTTGATGTGTCAATTGCTGTTTGCTGTCCTTGCAGCTGAGGTGGCAGGAGGGTCCTTCTGAGGTGGAGCTCTTTTTGAATAGTCCTTAGGACAAGGAAAACCTTCTTGGTGGCAGAGGGATTAATTGTTTTTATCCCAGACTGGCACTCTTTGGGAAGAGTAGAAGAGAAGAAAGATTGGAACCATGCTTCTTTGTGTTGGGGTCAGGCTGTTGACCCCAGTGTCCCTCCTCAGGGGAAGTGGCCCAACTCCTGTAGAAGATGCCATTACTAGGGAGGTAGATGAGCAAGCTAAAGGAAACAAGCCAGTAAGCAGCGTTCCCCATGGCTTCTGTTCAGTTCCTGCCTCCAGATTTCTCCTCCTGCTTTGTTAATCTGATCAAGGCAGCTCCTGCTGCCCCAGACACTGTATCCATTTTCAGCAGAAAGCAAGAGGGATGGGGGCAGTGTTGACACTTTCTCTGTATCAGGGAAATGACAGCCCTCTTTCTGGTCTACTTCTCAGACTTCCCTTTGGTCTCACAGCCCTTCTAGCTCAAGGTAAACTGGGAAAGCAAGTGTTAACCTCCTGTCCTGTAGGGTGGCGGGCAGCAAAGAAGAATGGACAGTCCCTGCCTTGTGGTGTCATGTGACAATTTCCCCTGGAAGAAAACAGCACCGGTAACTGCTGGTTGGGATGAGGCCAGGCAATTTTAGACCGGGAAGCCTGGTGAGAGGACTTCCGGAGACCCCAGGAAACAGGGAGATTATCTTGGGGGTTCATGTGGGGCCTGGGAACTGCTGCTAAAAAGCCACTGGACGGATGATCATTGGCTATGGCATGGAAGGGCTGAGGTGACAGCAGGGAGGCAGGGAGCTGTTGGGTTAGCGAACACTACCAGCCGCTAGCTGCTCTGTTGTTGTTGGTGGTGTGGATCTTAGAGTTCACTCCCGTACCCACATGGCTGGCTCTGAGTAACCTCTTAGTTCAGGAGTGCAGCGCAGAATGGGGTCAGGTGGCTGGACATGGAACTCCCTCCTGCTGCAAGAGCGGAGCCCTGGGGTGTTCCACCCATGCTGTTGGAGGTCATCCGAGTGCTGGGCAAAGTGCGTTTGTCTCGGGGCGGCGTGACAAGCTCTTGAATATGGGAGCTCCGTTGTCCGCTGGCAGTTATACTTGGAGCATTTGGACTTTGCTCCGTCCGTTAGCTCTCCTCATCACTGTGATACAACACCTGATAGAAACAATGTAGGGGAGACCCCGTGGGAGAAGAGGTGTGAGGGTGAGAGCCTTTGTCTATGGTGGTGGGAACTTGTGTCAAGGCTTGCTCACATCCTGGTGATCAGGAAGCAGAGAGCCGAGGTGGGAGGCAGAAAGTTACCAGCTTCAAGGTCCACCCACAGTGATTTGCCTCTGTCCGCAAGACTATGGTCACAAAAGTCTCACCTCCCCAGGCAGTGCCACTACCTGGGTTCCAAATGTGGGGACCCTTTTACCTCCAAACTACAACAGTGAGCCCTTCTTGCCTCCTCTTCATCCCTTCCATACTGCCCAGGATTGAGGAAGTGGAGGAGTGGAGAGGTTAGCTAGCACCCTCCATTGTGCAGAGCACCTCGCTCTCCTTTCCCATCAGGTCACCTCCGTAAGTTTGGAGGCACACAGTAGGCTCTTCACTCTCCTTTCCCATCAAGTCATCTCCTTAACTTCGAAGGCACACAATAGGCTCCTCATTTTCTTTCCCCATCAACTCATCTACGTAACTTTGGGGTACACAGAAGACCCCGTCATCCTTTTTCCGAGCCCTGGGCTAAGAAAAGGCAAGTGGCACACAGTTGGCTGCACAGGAGGTAACTGAGGTTGTAACTGTCTGTGTTGATGGTGGAGCTGTGGTCTGTTGAAGAGTTTTGTGGTTTTTCTGCTGGTCTCGCAGTGTGAGATTTGTCTGGGCCTTCCCAGTATCTGGGTGCTTCTAATTAATTGCAGATGATGTGTGAATCTGTTTGGAAGTTGCCAGTATATCTGATACCACAGCCTGAGGGTGGGTAGAAGCTGTGCAGCTTGGCATTCTAATTATTCACAACTATTTCACGTGCAATTAGTCTTCCCTGCCATGGGTCAACTCCACTATTCCCCCATGCATGAAGCTCATCACAACAGATGCTGGCATTGCAGCCCTGGGCCATGTCAGACTGGTAGCTGTGATCAAGCCAGGGCCATGTGTTTTCCGGTCATACTGGGCCAGTTGTCCAGTTGAAGATTGGAGCAGATGGAGGGGATCCTGGAACACCATATCTGCAGGTTCACCTGCAACTCACGGGGACTCATTGCATTTCAGAGCTGGGAGGCTGCCTGGTGGGTCAGTTGATCCAACTTGCTCACTTATGGATTGAGCATCTGAGACCCACATGGGTGCAAAAAACCCAAAGCAGATTGCATTTAGCATCTGCTTCCCCAGTCCCCATCTGCCACTTGTTGTGGCACCAAGCAGATGCAAGGTCACTCTTCTCACCCTCTGTTTTTCCTTCCTTACAGACCACATTGCCAGCTCAGTGTGACTTCTGAGTTGTGGGGTATGAGGTGTGACTTGTTTGGTTGCAAGTGACAAACTAACCTAAGTAAAATAAGAGCGCATTATTGCTCTCCTGACCCCAACACTTGGAGGACATTTACATTAGGCTCCCGGACCTTTGGGTTTGATGGTCTCTCAGTCTTCCTCCTAAGGCTCTGCTAAGTGGAAGAGTAGAGCTAGGCAAAACATGTCTATGACCGGTGACCAAGGGGGCTCCACCTCACACCTGCAGCTTGAGAATGTTGATTCCAGCAGAACCACTAGAGAGCCTGGCCACTTCCTTGAAATGCAAATGTGGTATTGGGCGCACACATGCACACACACTTGCGCGCACATGCACACACGTGCGCGCGCACACGCGCACACACACACACACACACACCAACCACATCTGGGGCTTTGGGTCTGTCTGTTAGATGGCCTGTGTTCCAATCCTAGACCCATGTCACAATTCCTTCGTGACCTTGGGCAAGCCACTTCTTGCCTCCCAGCTTTCTTACCTGCAGAGTGAGCTGATCACTTGCTGTGGGAGGAGATTTGGAGGATTTCATGAGGTAATTGGCATTCAGTGTCACCCAGTGCTTGGCACATGGCACACACTGCGGGAAGTTATTAATAAAGGAACTTCTCATGTGTTTTTCCATCTGTAGAAGGGACACCACAACCATCAGGTAGTAAGGAATTTGCTGGTGTTTCAGCTTGGCTGACGCAGCCCTCTCCTTCAAGGTTAGCTTGGTGTGAAATTGTCGTGTGCAAAGGCATACTTAGAAGCCAAGGCCTCCTCACTCCATATCCTCACCCTCTTCCATTCTCAGCACTCACATTGTGCTCTCCTGCTTCTGCTGGGTGCTCCATGTCTCTTTAATACTGTAGCTCTGATGTCGATGCTGCATTCCCAGTGAGCATATCTGAGTAGACTGGGAGGGCTCAGGAAGCTTGCCTGTGTGTCATTGGACTATCTTAGGCAGCTGTTCTTCAGGTCCCGTGAGACAGCACCTGGGACAACTTCTTAAGAGGAAGGGGTGGGCTAGAGAGATGGTTCAGCCAGGAAAGTACTTCCTGTACACTGTAGAACCTGAATCCAGATCCCAGAACCCACAGAAGGGTGGCACACACCTGTAACTCCTATGATTGTGGGGCAGAGGTAGGCAGATCCCTGAAGCTCACTGACTAGCCAGCATAGCTGAATCAGCAATCCAGGTTCAGTGAGAGATCTTGTCTCAAGAAATACAGTGGAATACAATTGAGGAACACTCCTGATGTCAACTTCTGGTCTCTTTGTGCATACTCACACACTTACTCATACACACTCACACGCATGCGCGCACGTGTGTGTGCACACACACACACATGCACACACAAGTACATGCATATGCACATACACAAATACACATATACAGGCATACCACAAAATATGTTAGGGTCATTGTTTCAAAGGTTTTGGTTCATGGTTGCTTGACTGTTACCTTTGGAGCTGTGGATAGCACAGTGTTGCAGTAGGAGCTTGAAGCACAGGAAACTGCTCACCTCCTGATGAGCATCTGGGGAACAAGGAGAGAGGAAGGAAGGCATTAGGGTTCCAGTATCCCTCCAGGGCATGTGCCTTGGTTACCAAGCAGAAGTCCATTAGGTCTTACCTCCCAGAGGGTCCAGAACCTTCCAGTAGTTGCACTCTGGACTAAACTTCAACACACAAGACTTTGGGATTAATTAAGATTGTGTGTCAACATTGCAAACTTCTCTCACAGAAAATACAGTAATTTGTCAGGACCAAGGACAGGGGCTTCCTCCATATGGCTGCCTAGCAGGAGTGGAGACCCAGCCTCTGGTCAGTTAAGGCCCTTCACTTCCTGTCTGTAACCCTCGTCTACTTACCTTTGAACCGCAATCTGTTCATCTGAAAAATAGAAACAATATCAGTGTACGTCTCTGAGAATTGTTGGAGGACTGACTGAGGAAATTTCTGCTGGCTACTCTGGCCCACAGAAGGAGCCTTTGGATGTTGGTGACAGGTGCTACCGCTGCCATCAGCTGTATCCAGCCCTCCTCTTCTGGAGCTTTCCAGATGTTCCTGGCCTCCGCTGAGGCACTTTAAAGAAACGCGCCAATGCTAGGTCCTGGGGATTGAGTTAGCTGGCCCCTGGTGAGAGCTTTGCAGAGGAAAGTAATGTGCAGCCTGCCCAGCTGAGAACCGCCACCTGGTCAGAGTGTGCCACCTTTTGCTCTGTCTTTCTGTGCTGTCCCAGGGGGTGGGGGGTGAGGTCTGACGGGAGGGGCTCCTTTCCTTCCTAGGAGCTATGCCAGGGAAGCTGCATTGTTGGCTGCTCTGAACACCCACTGCCTGTGGAGGGCTCCTGCTTCAGGAGAGATGCAGCAGCAGGATTTGGGGCGGTGTCCTTTGTCCCTCGATGCAGGTGGCCTGTGAATGTCAGTGATGTTAGTATGATGACTGGTGCTGGAGAGACTGTCTAGGCCACATCTGCCTTCAGTGTGTTTACAAGTGTTTCAGACGCCTTCCTTTCGAGGTTTCTGAACCAGCAGGGAAGCACCTGGACCACTCACACTGTGTGCTCTTAGTTGAGGACCCCATCCCACAGGCAGGTAAAGGGCAAGTGGTGTTTTCAGACTCCCCAGGGGTTAGAGTCTCAGGCTAAGGTGGGGACCAGTGGGCTAGGACATGCTCCCTCCAGAGCTTCGGGTGAGTGTTTGCTGGCCCTGGTGCACAGCACAGCTCTTCCCTCAGATGAATGCATTGTGTGTTGTGTGTATGCTAAAGGGAATCCCACCATAGGACACCACCCTTGATGCCTTTGAGTTAGCTATTTCTTGGGGGTTAGTGGGTGGTTTCTGCTTCTCCTAGACTCACGGATGTGGTACTGTCTCGTTAACACTTGTAATTCCTCTTGTCATCTTAATCCAGGTGCTTCTCTGGGGTCTGTCATATGTCTCTCATTGGAGCCATGATTTGTAAAGTACTTCTGCTCTCCACAGCTCCTCTGTGCACGGCGATGAAGGGAAGGGAAGCTTGCTGTGTTGGCTGGTTAGCCCTCACGGCAGCATTCTTGGGTGCGGCTATCCTTACTTTCTTACCCATCCCTGTGCCTTCAGCCTGTTCTCTACTGTTGAAGACCATTTGAAGTAGGCACGGTGGGACAGATGTTGGCTGTGTGGTATAGCTACCACATGAGTTTCTGAACATTTATTAAGTGAGGTGCAGTGACTTAAAAAGACAACAACAACAACCCCCAAAACCTGTATCTCCTCATTGTGGAAGCCTGGTGGGTTCTCAAGAGTTAAATAGGATTTCCATAGGGTCTCACCATCCCAGTCCTGGGGCATGCCACCAAAGGCCTGAAGAGAGAGTCCAGCAAGCCTGGGTACTTCTGTCCGTGGCAACACTGCTCACTCACCATAGCACAGGAGCGCTCGGTGGATGGACACATGCTCAGCAGTGGCCTCATCACAGGATGGGATGCTCTCCAGCCCTGAAAAGGAATGGAGAAACCTTGCCTGCTTCAGCCTAGGCGAGCTCTGGGGATGTGCAAAGTGAGAGATACACACAAATGGCCACACGCTGGATTTCATTAAGGATTGGAATCCCTAGGGTGGGTGTGCATGGTCGAGATGTAACCTGCTTACCAGACAGTGAGTTCTGTTCTGGGTGGGGAAGACATCCCAACCAGATATGCTGACATAATATATGGCCGTACTCAGCAGCACTGGATTTTACTTTAAAATGGCTGATTTTATGTCTTGTGAATTTCATATCAATACACTGTTAAAAACAAGCAAATAAACAAAAAACAACAAAAGAATTATGCCACCTCTCTTCCTCCTCTAAGTGGCCCCTCAGTACTATTTTTTTCTGTTGCTCCAGGCAACCTTTAAATTTGTCCTGGTTTTAGTTTGGCAAATACTTCTGAAAAGCTGAGCTGCCTGTGTCTTTCTTAAAAACTTTAAATAAACTTTCTTTTGAAATAAGAAAACATTTTATTTATTTTTCTTAATTTTTATAAGACTGTTTCTTGATACTAAATGAAACTGTGTATGTATATATACAGATATAGGAATAAAATGTATAAAATATGAAAAATGAATGAAATGCCCCCTCAGTCCAGGTTTCTGCTTCCAGCAGTTGCCAGTGCCAGGAGTTGCTCCTTTGGCTTTCTGAGTGGGCCAGGCCAGGCCATCAGGGCTCCTGTGGTCCCCACTGTTCTGGGGGAGTTGCCCGAGGATGCACTCTGTTCTCTGTCTTCTTGAGTTTTGCCTCCATAGCTACATCGGCCCCACGCAGCTCCATGTTTGACAAATTTGCCATGGTGCAGGAAACTTGTCATCCAAAAGGCGTTGTTATTTGTGTTATCCAAAAGGCCGGATGCGTGTGTGCTTCTTACCCTGATATTGCTAGGTTGATGAGATGCCAGGACCCAAGCCTTGGAGCAGGGAGTTTCACGATGGTGGTCCACAGCACAGTCATCTGGCCTGTGCACATGAGTGTCCACTACCCACATCTCAGCTAGCAGAGATTGCCTGGAGGCCTTGCGCATCGCTGCGGACATGGAGAGTAGCCCCGGGTATGTGCTCCTGGCCATCTCAGTGCTGGGAACTGGCCTGGGATACTTCTTTTCTTTTTCATCCTGATTGAAAAGTAGAAGCTCTTAGTGGGTGGGGGAAGAAGGAGGCGGGAGGAAGAAACAAGAAAAAGCTAGATTGGTCCTGAGGCTGGTTTCAAGTTATATTTTGAAGCTCAGTATAGTTTATCCTTTCTCTGGTAGATGAAAGGAAAGGGAGTAGGCAGGCAGACAAAGATATAAAAAGCAGGGTATTAAGTTCAAATCATGATGTAGGTTAAGTACATACCCATAGAAGAACATTTTTTATTTCTGTACACATGGCCTCGTGAGCTTTCTCTTTAAATATAACCAAGTATGGGCCTCAGGGGAATGTTTGTAAAAGGCTCTTGAAAGTCTATGGAAGGATGCTATATAAAGCCAGAATTACTGCACAGATAGATGTACACGTGCAAGTGTGTCTGCTCGCACACACCTGCCCTCATCTAGATGTTCTCTGTTTATTCAACGTAGTCATCGTTTCCCTTTTAGTCTAAAGAGGGATTAGTTAGCCTCAGGCTTATCCCCTCCCTCCACACCATAGTTATTCAGTAACTGGAATCCTTTGTGTGAACAGGCCAGTGGCTTTGGGCTGGGTGTCTCTGGTCATGTTTAGGCCCCTGTATGTTGGGGAGGGTCCTTGCTTTTCTGAGTCTTTTGAAATCATATTGAGGGTTCCTGTGGCCACTTCGGGTGGGGAAATGGGCGTGGGTTTGTTGGCTCACCGGCTTTAGGTCGTGGCAATGACATGTAGGAACTTTTCACCCCTTCCTCTTGCCCCGCCCCTTTCACTGTTGTGGATCACATCCCACAGACTCATGATGGCAAACTCTGTACTTGGGCCCGAATGCCTGTCAGTGGGGCAGGAAATTACAGCTGTGAACATGGTGTTTAGTGTTCTTGGATGAGGCCTTGAGCTTGTTATTAAAGGCAATTGACATTTCCACCCTACCCATTTGACACTCAGTTCCTGGAGCTAAGGGTAGGTTTTAGCAGTGGGCCACGGTGAGCCATTCACTCCTTGGGTAATTCACTTCTTCACCTGACCCTTGATTCATTTAATAGCTCTCAAGTGTGTGCTGTGGTCAGGTGCTGTGCCAGGCACTGGGTCCCCCATTCTCAGGGACTCCTAGGATGGCTAGGCTGGGATGAGGCTTTTGTGGTCCAGCCTTTGAACAGCTGCAGCCAGCACCAGACAATAGATGTTGTGAGCAGAGTGTAGAGTGAGAGGGGTCCACGTGATGACGGGAGGGTGCAGCCACTCAAGCTCGGAGGGATCCGTCGGGACTTGCAGGAGCCTGGCAGCTGAGGAGGCCATGTGTGTATGGTTGCCCTGTTTCCTGTAGCTGCGCCTCTTGCTTCTGCCTCCTCAGATAGGTTTCCTGCTCCTTTGTCCGTCCGGAGGCCCCGCCAGTGCTCAGGACATCAATACGGATTGTCTGCAGTTTTACCCCAGTGTGAGGCTGCGGGGCTTTGACGTGTGACACTTCACCTTTTCTCAGGACTTTCCATGAACCGCTGTTTGTGGCCTTCTGTGCCAGGGTCGCACTTGTCCTTTTTAGGTCTCTGCACCCAGTGACTAAAGAACCGTAGCAAACTGCCTGGCAGTTTAATTTCTTCTTTAAGGATGGCAGTGCCAACTTGGCCTCTTGGCAAATGAGCTTTTATCTCATTTTAGCTCATAGGCCTTGCGGACTGACTTAGAACTAGGTACCTTTTGGCTAGATGTATCTGTTTCCACGTACCTTTATCTCTCCAATCACAGTTAATGGCCCATCCATTTCTAGAAAATTCTGTATGATTGGCTCAGTTGGAGTCTTCCTGGTGTAGATGGGTTAGAGGCCTGTGGCGGCAGAGTCTATGAGCTGTGTTGAGAATGAGCTTGGGCAGGCCTGTGCTCTGCAGGTCTGCCAAAGCCAGAAGCAAAGGTAAACCTTGAGGGGGAACTTGAAGGGCTCTGTACTAGGTAGGATTCGGATGGGCCTTTCAGGAACATGTGCTAAAACACAGAAGCAGGTGAGGAAGGAGAGGGGTTAGATATGATCAGAGAAGGGAAAGACCGAGCTGGTCTTGAACTCATAGAGACCCTCCCTGTGCCTCCCCGGTGCTGTGTTTGCAGGTGAGCACCACCACACCTGGCCCAGCTCTTTCCTTCTTACCACAGCTCCTCTCTAGTCCCTTGTCTGAGTACAGCCAATGGCCAGCAGTGACTGGGGCAGTGTCAGGGCCACCCACATACATAGCGGCAGAGAACTTCTTCATCTCTTACTGAGGGGCAGGGGGCAGGGCTGTGGCGAGAGGGGACAACACATGCTGCCATGTTATGACAGCAACTGTGGACGGTATTCAAATGGGTGAGTGCAGGGGGAGGGGGCAGGGTTCCCATGGAGTGTTCACAGACCACTGCCCCTGCCCCATCCTGAGGGCTTAGTGTCTTAGCCAAGTTCTCCCACTGAGCAAGCTGAGAGGCAAAGTGGCTCTCTTCTCTGTGTGTGCTGGAGTGTGCACCGAGGCCTGGGCATCCAGCGTGGAGCATGGCTCTGGCTAGGAAGGCTGTGGCGTCCACAAAGAGCCTGTAGCAACTGCCTGTAATGACAAGCTTGTCCATGTCAGTGGCCCTTGATGAGTAGAAGCTGAGGTGGGTCCAGCTCTCCTTTCTCTGCTTCGTATCAGGAGAACTGAAGGAGTGTTTGCTCATATATTTATAGTTTTGATTGCTTCATTTCCCGTATTTAAGTACTATTCTGCCTGAGATTTATTTCAGTTCATAGCAGAAGTGGAGCTTGAAGTCTTGTTTTTTGGTTCCAAAATGGTTCCTTGCCTTGGCAGCATTTGTGGATGAAGCCATCTTGTGCGCAGTGATTGGAAATGCTGCCTTTTATCCAAAATCGACTTCTGATGGTTGAAGTTGGCAAAGAACTGCTTTTGAGACAGATGGTCACGGGCCACTCAGCCCCTGGAGAGGGACTGCCTGGGTGGCCAGGCTCCAAAGAGGTTGCCATTCAGAGACTCTGCTTTTTTTTTTTCTTCTTTTCTGGAGATTGTGCCTCAATAAAGAGGAAGGAATCACAACAATGGAGACTAACAAATAAAGAGCTGTGCCATGCTGGAGAGAAAATGACACATTAGGGAGAACCTCTGCTCCCGCACAACACTTGAGGTTGGTGGATGGTGATAGTCACATGATACATGGAAACCACATTCCCTCACTGCTGCCCAGGAAGGCACAAGGCAGCCAGCAGCCAGCACAGCAGCGAGAATGAGTTCATATTAGAGTCTGTTAACAGCTTTAGGGCCATTTCCTTTTCCACTGCTGCCACTGTTCTCGGCGGAAGTCTGTGAGAGGCAGGAGGAATGCTGACAGCCCTTCTTCCTGTGACACCTTTTAAAAGGGTCCTGCCGCCTTTTAAACTCCCACAGAGTGTTGCTTTGTCTGCACTTGTGATTGTCATTTATCACTTTGATGTTTGTGCAAACACAGGGCCCCCCAGGAGGCTGGAAACATTGTGTGGGGCGGGCACAGTCATGCCAGGATGACAGGGTTGGCTTGCATCAGCATCAGCTGTCCTTCTGCTGCTCATGGCGAGCTGCTGGCCAGGCTCTCCTGTGGCTCCTGGAGGCTGCTGCTGCTGGCTGAACGTTCTGTGTGGTTCTGGGGAGCAGCTGTTCAAGACCCACCCATAGAATGTCATGTTCAGCTGCAAGTCGGATGTCAGTACCCAGACTCCTCCTTCCTGGCTCTAAGAACCCGGAATCCAGATACTTGATCAGTCTCTTCTAGGTGATACATTGGTAGCTGGCCTGGTTTGCCCACATTGCCCATTGGGTGGTGTCTGGCCCTCGGAGAACTTTCTCATCTGGTCTGCTACTCTACAGCAGGGAACATTTCCAAGGGTTTCTTTTTATTGTCCAAGGTTGAGATGCACAGGAGCTTAGGATATCCCATGTTTCCTGGAATGAGCCTACATAAATGACCCATACTTGTGAGCAATGTCTACCACTGTGTTTCCACTTTTTTGTCCTCTGTGATTGAAGGGGAAGGGATAGTGAGACCCATCAATAATACCTGTTAAATGCCACCGTGTTCTAGGTACCTCATTTTCGTATTACCTCATTGAATCCTTACAGCACTTCTATGAGATAGTGACTGGGTTTGTCTGGTTAATGTCGAGACAGGGTCTCATGTAGCTCAAGCTCTGGCCTCAAATTCCCTATGTAGTCAAGTATGGCCTTGGACTTTTGATCCTGCTGTCTTCACCAACCAAATGCTGAGATTACTGGTGTGTGCCATCATGCCTGATGAAACAGACTGTGTTAAGATCCCATTTTACCCTTAAGGTTCTCAGAGAAGGTCACTAAACAGCATCCTCAGGTGGGGAGCTGGGGTTTGAGGCCAGCACCTGACTACAGAGACTACATCTTCTAAGTGTTGAGACTGAATGGCTGCCCTATGCTTGATACCAGTCATCTTGTGGGGGAATGAGGCACATTCCAGCTTGTAGTTTGCAAAGGCAGAAACCTGTCAAGATTGCCTATGGCACATGGCTGAGTGGGGCTTGAACTTAGGGCTGCTGGCCCCAGAGCCTCTTGGTAACAGCTTGCCATGGATTTTCTGTCCCTTCCTCTTGCTCTTTACACCTACCCTCCAGGACTGCATCCACCATCGTGGGTGGTGGAGGTCTGAGGTTTTGGAAATTCTGAAGGGACTGTCACAGTCTGTTTCCTGCTCTGTGCTATTGATTGCCCTCAACAGAAGGCTGTGAGACTAGAAACAAGGCTTGCTGAGCAGAAGCATTGTAGCTTCATCAAATGCTGGGCAGAAACATTGTAGCTTCATCGAAAGTGCTATTATTTCCATTGATTTCTGTATGTATGTATTATTTATTCATTTATAGTTAGCATGCACTGTAATGAGTTCCACTGTGCCATTTTTATAATTATATGTCATTATATTTTCCCCCTTTATTTCCTCCCCCATCTTTCTTTGCTGGTCTCCTTCCTCGATTGAAAAAGCCCCTCCTGTTTTCCTGCAACATATACTGTTACCTCCTTACCATTGCTTCCCTCTTCCTTTCTGCTCCTAGACTGTCTTTTTCCAACACACACACACACACACACACACACACACACACACACACACACACACACACAGAGAGAGAGAGAGAGAGAGAGAGAGAGAGAGAGAGAGAGAGAGAACAAGAGAGAGAGATACAGACATACACATAGACACACACACAGACATAGACACACAGACCATATGCACACACAGACATAGACACACACAGGCAGACACAGACACACACATGTACACATACACATACACATTCAAATCTAGATTCTACATATGAGAGAAAACATGTGATGGTTGTCATTCGGAGCTTTGCTGTTGGTTTTGGAAGTATGGAAGGTTAGATCATAATGGCCTCCCTAGTCACTTATTTTTCTGGAATCAGATCCAAATACCTCAGTTAAACATGCAGTGAGAAGGGATCCCAGGCACTGAGATGTGCAACATGGTGTGTGTTCTACTTTCAACACCTGTGTGCACAAGGGAAGGCCGAGGTGACTCACAGTCTCCTACCTGAGGGCTGCAGGGCAGCGGAATCAGGGAGCTTTTCAACGAGGCTCATCGCTGCCAGGGCCTGGGTAGGTGAGCTGGGGAGTCCTCAGGTAAGAATGTAAGTGAGGGATTTAACATGAAGGAAGGTGGACTGTGACCAGGAAATTTATGAGATAACATCGGTGTGTCATAACTTCCATCTTTGGGCAGCAACAGTGCAGTCAGATCATTTGGAGACCGCTCAGTTGGCCTCTGGCCAGGCAGATGCTGTCACTGGGGCTGAGCGGGGGTGGGGTTGGACACAGGTGTCCAGGGGTGTGCTCATGCGGATGAGCTGTGCCCGCTGGGAGGGGTGGGGCGGAGGGGTGACAGCACCTGCCGTGCCTAGTCCGCGCCGCTCTGCTGAGCGCACTGGTGGTGGAGGTGGAGGTGGTGGTGGAGTCATCTGCTGCACTCTGGTCCTGCCTCAGGAACAGTGCCTGCAGTTCATGAGTGTAAACCAGATGCGTTACTGCGGAAAAGGAGGAGGGTGGGCAGGGCTACTGGCAAACAGTGCAGGTCTTGAATTAGATTCTGTGCCTTCCAGCTCCGGACGGGACTGTGAGCATCCCTTCCTTTGCTTATGAGTGGTTCAGGCTAGCCAAGAACTCCAGTGGGGAAGAAAGCCTGGAGGAAAATTCAGAATCCATGCAGGTCCTGGAGTGGAGGAGTAGCCAAGCCTGTGTTTGCAGTGCCCACAGCACTGGCCTGGCTTGCCTGAAGACTGAACCCGGAATGCTTTATCCTCCCTGCTGCTGATAGAACAATGAATCTTGTTGGGTTGATTTTCCTTCATGACCACAGTGGCATGGGGATAAATTACTTGCTTTGGTTTTCCTCTACAGATTTATCAATTAGAATAAAATTCTACATCCTAGCAGCAGGTCCTTCTGTGCTTTCCTCTGTAGCCTGTGAGAGGCCCTCCCACAAATACACTGCTTCTCACTCTCATCTGATCCTCCTGGCTCCCAGGGAGGTGAGAAGGGCACAGAGAGGCTGAGACTTTGCAGTGAGGCTCTGAGCAGGGACGCTAATGACCAAGCTCACTGAGTTGGCTTCACGTAGGCTTGTGATGGCCATTAGGAACCTTCCTTGGAAGGTCTTCTCCTTCCTTAGGCCAGGTGGGAGCCTGACTCTTCCTGGGAAGGTGCTTGAACCTCGTATGTTCTTGGTAGATGAATGAGTGAGTGAACGTGTGAGTCCTGGGCCATTGTGTTTCCAGGCAGAACATGGTTGGGGCTTCAGTGGCTCAGTCCTGCCGGTTTTCTGCCCTAGGCCGTCTCCTAGCATCTCCTTTCTGTTTCTCAGGGCTGCTTGGACCACAGATGAACAACCTTCTTGATTCTCAGTCTCACCCTCTTCCTAAATAGGCGATTCCTAATATGAATCTCTAATTCTTATTAATAACTTTTATGGAAAGGTGTTTCCTAGCTACTTTTTGTAGTTTGAAAGATTTTAAAATTGAGGGAATTTACTAGGTATTTCATCAATACCTCTCGTCTTAAAACATGAAGCTGGCTACTGAGTCCTTGGGTACCCCTGTTGGGACCTCATCACTTGGATCCATGTAGTTGGTTCTAGACATAGTGTATACTCTTGGACATAGTTACAGACTACTACTAGATGTGTGATTTGGGTCCTGCACTTCCTAGCAGCCACCATAAGGTGAAATCAAGTAAAGGAAACAGATAAATCAACCCTGTGATCTCCAGATCTTGAGATGCAGCTAAGATCTGGCTGTGCCTCCAGCCTACACACAGCACCGATGGTTAAGCTTGATGGAGAGAGGAAGTGTGGGTGCATACTGTCATTCCCTATCCTCGAATGCTTTCCTGTGCGAAAGAGGCTAGAAGAGTGGCCTTCCCAAGTGTGCACTGTGTATTGGACACAGTCCTGTGTCATCTGTGTGTTACCCTCGGAAGGCAGCGGAGGAGAGCCAGATGTTTGTACTAACCTGACGGACTGTCTATGCAATCATGGAGCCCGGTACTACCTGATCCACTGTTTGGGCTGATCAGCAGCGTAAGAGGAACAATTCAGTGTTCACAACAGATGTTCAGGAATAGAGATTTGGGAAAACACTCAGAAATTGCAAGCTGAGTGTGTTCTCCCAGGAACCCACCCTTCCTCCCAACACACACATTAGTTTTCATCTCCTTACCCTCTGTTTGTGTGGATGAAAGTGACAGCAGAGCTCACTGGGTATCTGAGGCTGTAAAAGAATTCTTGCTAGGGAACGGGGAATGGACCTAGACAAGCCATCTGTAATGGCATGGACTGGAGAGAGGCAAGGGGACGGGTTACCGGATCATCTGCTCATAAGCTTTGCCTTTGCTTTTTCCCTCAGATGAACTACGCCAAGCCATCGTGGCCATGATGAACAGAAAGGATGAATTGGAAGAAGAGAACGGGTACTGTGACGTCATGGCTGCCTCTTTCTCTGACATTCTGTCCCCAGTGGCTGAGTGAATGGATGGAGAGAATGGTGCCTTGCTTCCACAGCCTTGTCTGGCAGCTTCTTACCTTACTGTTATTGTTACTTTAGATTCTTGTGTGTGCGCGCGCGCGCGCGCGCGCGTGTGTGTGTGTGTGTGTGTGTGTGTGTGTGTGTGTGTGTGTGCACGTGCAGATGTGCATGGAAGCCAGAAGAGGGACTGGGTGCCCTGGAGCAGGAGTTATAGGTAGTTTTGAGTTGCTTGGCTTGGGTGCTGGGATCTTAAGAGATTTCTTACTTTTCTGGAATAGGCCACTTCTGTAGATTTGCTGTGGTTTGCATGTAAGTGAGGGATGGAAACATCAGTGCTGCCACCTTGCAACCCAGAAGGATATGGAGGTGCAGCATTTAATGACAGCACTCACTGATGTGATCCACATACCCACAATTCACTGGTTGTTTGTATATTCTCAGACATGTGCAGCATCACCATGGTCAATTTTAGAATAGTTTTATTACTTCAGGGACAAATGCCATACCACTTCTGTTGAACTCACTGCCCCCAAAATACTCTGGAAGTGACCTTTAACTGAGGATCTATATTCTGTGTCCCAGTTCCACTCAAATTGGGGATTCTTGGGACAAGATGACATTTGGATTCTTTTAATTTGGCCAAAACCCAGTGGTCAACTCCAAGAGGCAAAGTGTTTTCTTAATTTTTTTCTTCCTCCCCTATTGAAATCCACACTAGATACTACCGATTGTCACCATGTCTGGAGTTGACCACTCTCCCCCCCCAGCACCTGTGTTGAGGCGGGGGGGGGGGTCGGGGCGGGTGGGGAGTGGGGTGGTGGCCACCAGTGGCAGGCTTGCTTGAGCCTATTCACAAAAGCCTTTTGGACTCGGGGAGGTGGTGGGTGGAGGGTTCACATGTACATGTGTTCAAGTCCCTTCCTGTCCTTTACTGGTGACAGTAGTCACAGTTCTCTCTGAGACCTTATTTTGGAACTGACAAGTTGTTCTTCATCCTTTGTGGAGCCATGCAAAGGCAAATAAGTGTAATTTCTAAAACAGCCAGGCTATTATTAGAGGGCTGGACAGCACCACTTCCAGATAGCATGCATTCTCAACAGAAGGCTTCTGGCCACTGCGAGGGTCATTTCCTGGCTCTAGCTGCAGTGATGCTCTTGGAAGCACCCATGGGATTTGTTGTATGTTGTGAAGAATCACAGCCACTGTATGTTGTTTCTTCTTCCTGGACAGAATTCCCCAGGATGTTTCCCAGGGGGTAGCATGTTCCAGGAGGGGAATCCTCTTCAAGCTCCCAGTGAACATGGCGGGTTTTGGAGAGCTCAGTGGTGGTAGGGCACTGTGGGGGCTTGGTGTAGTTGATACACCCTGATGTTCATGGCAGGCATCCTCTGGATGTGTGTGGCCTGTAAATACATCACAGTTGCCTTTTTAGAAACAGCCATTTAGGTACAGTGAAGCAGAACCTTGATTTACCTCAGGGTGGTAACCTGTGATCCTTCCTAGAACTGTTACCCCTGGACATTTTCTGGGAATAAGAAATGTATATGCAGATGGACATGCTATAAAAGCTAAAAAGTATAGGAATATAAGATAATATTATGCTAATGTATACTCCATAGAATGCCATACATTCTAGCTTATCATGGAGGTGGCTGTGGACTGAGTCCTGGTCTGTTCTATGGGCAGCAGTGGAAGCAGGATGAAATATCTGTCATGGAATCTAAGCAAGTATTCTGTGTTTTTCTGCTGCAGAATATTCATTTGGGCTGTTTTGACACCCTTCCCTTTGTGAAATGTTACCCAGTGAGGCTGTGTCAGAACTTCCGTTCACCATGCTGTACTTTTGAATGGAGTGTCTTTGAAAGCACATCCCTGGCATTTGCTCAGCTCCTTCTTTCCCTTGATCTCAGCTGTCACAGGGGCAGGGACCCCAGTCTGACCCCAGGTGATGGCCCTGGGGCTCACTGCAGTTACCACGCTCAAGCTTGCTGTCTGCTAGCATCAGCTTATGTGAACTGTAGCTGCACTGTGGTTTGTGCAGAGCCTGTGCTCAGTGATGAGACTTGATTTCCCTTAAGAACTGCATTGTCCTCTGGGTGGGCTGGACGAGCAGCATCTGAACTGTGGGGCCTTCTTTTCCAGGTCACTGCGGAATCTCCTTGATGGTGAGATGGAGCACTCGGCCGCACTCCGGCAAGAGGTGGACGCCTTGAAAAGGAAGGTGACAGAGCAGCAGGAGCGCCATACCACAAAGGTCCAGGCACTGGCAAGGTAGACAGGGCAAGGGATGGAGAGACAAGCATGTGTAGCCACAGTCCCACACATATCTTCTGTCTGTCGTTTCTGAGAAAAGGTCTTGCTGTGTATGCAGGCCAGGTGAGCCTCACACATGCAGGAACTGCAGGCAGGCGCCACCACAACCCACTCAGAGCTCTAGTTAAATGAAAGGGGTGCCAAAGGAAATTGCATTTATGCATTCCATTCGTTTGGCTTCTTTGAATGAACGCCACACACGCATATGTTTCCAAATAAGGTTAACCGATGGGCACTCTCCTTTGCCTGCCGTGGATTGCTCCTTGCTGGCTTAACTATACCGATTCCCAAGGTGCTCTTTGTGCCCGAGGTGGACGTGTGCATGCAGAGTCCTTCCCTCTTCTGCACAGCACTGTACCTCCCCGGCAGGGTTCCGTGTGGGAGTACCAAGGGTTGCCATCTTCTGGCTAGTAACTCCCAGTGTGTTCTGGTCTGACTACCCCGGGATTGATTCAGCCAGTCTGCCAACAGCTGGATGTTAAGGAGGTTTTCAGTCTTCTGTGAGACTCCCCAATGCATGACCTGAGTGCCAGCCATTGTGTTCTCACTTGAGTGTGTTTGCTGGGTCAAAGGGCAGGCACGTGCAGGCTGTGTCTTCACAGGGCCTGCATTGTGGGAAGTGGTGCTGCTCCCAGCTGTGCTTGCAGGGGAGCAACGTTTTGGGTCCCGTAAATGTCACAGGAGAAAAATCAGGCTGGTGCATTTCTCTAATTACAAATACTGTTGATCTTATTTTTATTTAAGGGCCACTGATTAATTTTTTTGTGATGTTGTTTATATCTTATTAAACAAAATGTGATGAATTAAGAGTCACAACTCCTGTGAAAACATCCAGTTTTTACTGAGTTTCTTCTCCTGTGGACACACTTTTCTACTCACTTACAGTTGACGCCCCATCACTTTTCATTCCACCTCCTCCCTCCATTTTTCACTGTGAAAACAGACTGAAGTTAGCTATTGTTGTAGAGACCTCTTTGTGGTGTTTCACTGAATTAATGTAGCATATGAAATTGACCACACTAATTGGTCCATTTAGCATTTGGACTGTTTCCTGTTTTTTTTTCCCATTATAGGTGAGCTGAGCAGCTTCTTGGCTGCATTGGCTCTTTGTCTTATTGCTGTGACAGAATTTCTGACAGAAGCCACTTAGGGAAGGAATGGCTGATTTTGTCTGAAGGTTTCAGGGGATTTCGATTCATCTTTTAGGGAAGACATGGTTGTAGGATGGTAATGTGGCTGCTTACATCACTGCAGCAGACAGGAAGTGGTAATGTGGCTGCTTACGTCACTGCAGCAGACAGGAAGTGGTAATGTGGCTGCTTACGTCACCGCAGCAGACAGGAAGTGGTAATGTGGCTGCTTACGTCACCGCAGCAGACAGGAAGTGGTAATGTGGCTGCTTACGTCACCGCAGCAGACAGGAAGTGGTAATGTGGCTGCTTACGTCACCGCAGCAGACAGGAAGTGGTAATGTGGCTGCTTACATCACCACAGCAGACAGGAAGTGGTAATGTGGCTGCTTACATCACCGCAACAGACAGGAAGTGGTAATGTGGCTGCTTACATCACCACAGCAGACAGGAAGTGGTAATGTGGCTGCTTACATCACCGCAACAGACAGGAAGTGGTAATGTGGCTGCTTACATCACCACAGCAGACAGGAAGTGGTAATGTGGCTGCTTATGTCACCACAGCAGACAGGAAGCAAAGGGCTCACTCTGGCTCCAGAAGTGGGTATCATCTTCAAGACCCACTTCTGCTTCCTAGGCCGTGTATTCCAAAGGTTCTATAACGTCCCCAGACATGGCCACACCTTGGGACCCAGTACTAAAACATGATACTGTGGGGGACATTTCTGTCTAAAACTCTTAACACTGTGTTCTTTGAAATTGCTTTGAGTGAGGCCAGAGGGGAAGCATTTCCAGAGACTACTCCAGGCACCCAGAGTTATGTGCTGTGGTGTGAGTGACTTTCATACCCGTAATTTGCCACAGTCACGTCTGCATTCCACCCCTTGAACGTCTCCCTTTGCGTCCTATCCTCACAGGCGTCTCTAGGGCAGTGGTTCTCAGCCATCCTTTCCCAGGGGGCTCCTAAGACCATCAGAAAACACAGATATTTACATTACAATTTATAACAGTAACAAAGTTACAATTGTGAAGTAGCAAAGAAAATAATTTTATATTTGGGGGTCACCACAACAAGAGGAACTGTATTAAAGGGTCACAGCATTAGGAAGGTTGAGAACCACTACTCTAGGGCATAAGAGCCAGGTCAGAGGCAGAATTAGAGAGACTGGTTCCTATTTGCATGTTTCCTGGTCTCTCATCTCACCTGACCTCACTGGAGCTCTGCGGTGTAATGTTGGTTCCAAGGACTTATGTCTTCAGAGACACTGCTCTGAGCATCAGTAACAGGCAGGGCTATGGTCCCTTCATGTTGCTGGCTTGTGTTAGAAGTCACCTTAGCCTTGAGCCCTGGCTCCAATCCTGGAAATGTGTTTCTGGGTATCTGTTGAGCTTCTATCAATGTGTGCTTCTCATCTGTGCTGATGTGGACAGAGGAGGAAGGCCGTGGGATTCTCGAGATGCTTGACAAGCTGCTGTGCATATTTCGTACTGAGTGTTCTTTACTATGTAATCCTAGGGAAAATTTTATCCTACACACAGGATAGAGAAGCCACAGTTTTATAATTCAAAGCCTTCCCAGTTACACATGAAGAACTGTTTAAGGTACTTAGAAGATGGCAGTTTGCAGGTGGAAAGACATCTTTAAAATGGACAAATATTCTCAAAAGAGAAAGTGGGAGAAAGCACCCTGAGCAGCTAGCCACGGTGATGGGCAATTATCACATGTATAAAAAGAGAGAGCATGAGAGACCATTTTTGCTGGTTTAGTAAACACACTTCCTACATGGGTAATCCATGTTAACTACCATCACTTTTTATTAATTAGGTTCCTAAAACCTTGCCTAATCACAGATATATTCTGATAGCAACAAGGCAAGAAGGATGGAAAGCTAGGCTCGTCAGTTCTGAGTGCCCACTTAGAGTCCATTGTGTGCACATGTGTTTTATTAGCCTTGGGTACAGGATGGCGAGACAGAAGCATACTGAGTGAATTTAGCATTTGATATTTCTTTTGCTCAAAAGTAATGACTTTCCTCATCTGTAGTGGTTCAACAAAGAGCCAGGGCATGGAGCTTGTGCAGTGCAATCAGGTACAGTTAAAGTTGTGTAAGTCATACCTCTCTGAAGAACTGATTGACTTGCTTCCAGCTGGGAGACAGATTTAAAAAAGGAAAGACATAGATTTACATGAGGAGTCCCTTTGAAGGAAGTGTCGTAGTCTCTGGTCTGGTGGCAGTAGAATACTACAGAAATAACCACCTCACAGTTCTGGAAGCTGGGAAGGCCAGAACTGGGGGGCTGCCCCTGGCGGGGGCTTTCTGACATGTTAGAGTATGACGAAGGGCAGCTCGTCACAGAGAGTTCACATGAGGGAAGAGGCAGCTGACCTGCTTTTGTAACAGACGTACTTGGTGCTTAGCCATTGATGAGGGCCCTTGTAATCTGATCAGTTCTTTCTTTAAGAAATTATTTAGATTTTTTTATATGTATGAATATTTTGCTTTCGTGTATGTCTGTACGTCAAGTACACCAAGTGTATTTCTGGTGCCTGGTCCAAAAGAGGGGTTAGATTCCCTAGAACTGGAGTTCCTGAAAGTTGTGAGCCTCTATATGAGTGCTGGGAACTGAACTTGGGCCCTTTGCAGAAGCAACAGGTATCCTTATCTGCTAAGCTGGCTATCTCTCCAGCCCCTGATCAGTTCCTAACAGCTACCTCTCTGCATGTCTGTGTCAGGGATTGTGTTTCCCATGCATGGACTTAGGGAGACAGGGTCAAGGTCATCAGGTCACTCTGGAAACATTTTCTGTCTCTGCTCATTGTGTTAGCTGTCTCATGGAACAAATAGTCTCTCAACTTGGTCTCCTGAAATAGCAAGTATTTAGATTCTCCATGATTTCTGTGAGTGAGGAGTCTGAAAATGGGTGAGGGTCTTTTAGAAGGTAGAGGTTGAGTTGCTGGCTAGAGCTGGTATACTTAAAGGCTTGAATCGGACTAGGGGCCTACTGTCCTGAATGTGTCTGTCTGTCAGCAAGAGATTGAGTCCCTAATGTGAAGCCTTCTGAAGGCTGTTCACAATGTGGTAGGTAGCTCTGTAGAGAAAGAGCCTGCCCCAGATAGAGGTCACCAGGTTTCTGTCATCTTGAGAGCACATTGTTATTCCTACTGTATTCTGTGGTTATACAGACCAGCCCTGGCAGTATGGGAGGAAATGACATCTCAAAGGCTACCCACCACCTTCACCAGGCTTCAGCTTCCTCCTGAGGCCACAGGGCCCTCCAGAGAAGCAGGGCCAACAAGATTTCTGTACCTTTCCAGAAAGCCATGTGTCCTGAGGTATTGATTCATGACTTGGGTGCTGGGGAGTTTCCTAATCTGGTCTCTCAGTGGAGGCCTGGGAAAGCCAGTGGTGTGATCTGAAGGCCTGCAAGGCAGAGGGAGGGCTGCTGCTATACAGCTAGGAGCCCACGGCAGGAGAGGCTCACCCCTGGCTCCAGCAGTCAGCAGAGAGAACATTGACCTGGCTCTTTTGTTTTGTCCAGAGACCTCAGTGGAAGGATGACCCCTGGTTGTCCCGGTGAGGGCCCCGTGCTTTGCCTAGTCCACTAGTTAAGGTGATGACTTTCCAGCAACACCCCAAACTCCCAGAGACGAGCTTTAGTCAGACACCTAGGCGTCCATAGCCAGTCTTCACTGTGGCTTTTCATCCTTCCAGGCTGCCCATGCAAATTTCACTGAGCTGCTTTTCCTCTTGGCTACCATGATGGGGTCTAGGAAGGGTGTGGCCAAGCTGATGTGCAGAGAGCAAGGTTCAGTCCTTTGGAGAAGCTGGGAGTTGATAGAACTTCGTTCTTTTATGGGAAGACTTTTCCCCGGGTAGCGATACACAGGGAGGGGAGAGGGGCCAGCTCTTCCTGACAGTGGCACCTGAGCTGCTCTGCCCAACCAGCCTTGCCCGAATCATTGTTCATTCATGTGGTCGTCTTGCTATTGGAGCCAGACTGTCGTTGGTTTTCCCTTGTTATTACCACATGTTCATGTTTGTATGTTTTGGGCAAAGAGGGGGTTGTGTTTTTTCTGGGCTTAAGTTCATCTGTCCCCTTGACAGTTAACCTGCATTCTGGAAGACAACGCAGTAGGTTGTCTCTACAGCATTGTTTAGAGAGCTGCTTCCTGTGTCCTCTGTGGGACCCACCTCACCACCGTTCTGTTGTCAACCCTTCTCCCCTGCTGTGCAAAAAGGAGGTAAGCTTTAGTAGCTAGCAGGCTTCCCATAGCTCGCTCCCCTCCAGTTCTTCCTCCTTTGAGAAGTTCCGTGGGGTGGCACACCGCATCCTTCTGAACTCACTTGAGGCAGTGGCCCCGACCCAGCTGTGTCTGTTCTTGAGTCTGTCACTTCACCAAGACTCACCAGGTTTGTTCCCAAGTGATGTCGGCGGCGTGCTTTGGCAGACCAAACCTGGGAGTCTGCTGCTGCAGCAGGGAGAGCTAAGAACGAGTCACTCTCCAGATGCTCTTTGACCTGGACGCTCTCCATGACCTCCCCTTTGTGAACTCGGGTGTGGTCCCCCTTAGGCTTTCCGCACAGAGGCCCAGGCAGCGTCTGGTAGCAGCAGCCTTGGATAGCTGCTGAGGGGAAGAGGTGGAAGGGGAGGAGGAAAGTGTCCTGACTGGTGTACTTTTCCCTTGGAGGCCAACAGGCCTCCGGGTGACTGCAGCAGGCAGTGCAGGGCGCCTGGTGTTCCCTCCCTGATTGGCATTGGTGGAAGTGTTACGTAATACCTCTCTTAGGTGATTTTGTTGTTGCTGTGACCAAGTGTCTGCAGAGCACCTTGAGGAGGAAGGTTCGATGTGAACCACAGCTCAGTGCCGGGGAAGGCATGCTGACAGGTCGCTCCGTGATGGTAGGAGTGTGCAGTGGCTTCCTCACAGGAGTGGGGCTGAGCTAGATTCTCCTTCACCCATTCCCTAGCTGAGCTGCACCTCCCGGTGTTACACAGCCCCCGCCCCCACACCAGCTGAGGCACAAATATTCAACCCTGTCTGTCTGTGGGGGCTTTTTACATTGGGTGTATTGGTGCTCTTCTGGCATCTAGAACAGCTCTAGGCCCTGCATGGCTCAGCATGTTGAACTTCCTTTCTTCTTGGTTGGTGCCTTGGCTGTGGATAGTTCTGGATTCTGGGGCTGACCTGGATCTTGGGGTCCTTTCTTTGTCTAGAGCATCATGTAGCCTTTGACACTGGCCTCCATTTGGCAGTCAGCTTCCCCTGCTGTTACTTTTCCAGCCCTGCCTGGCCAGTGTGTGCCCTCTTGTGTACCGTTCCTGTTGGGCTACTGGCCGTGAGATTTTCACAGCAGTGTTTACATGTGAGAGTGAGGGCCACATGGCACAGCTTCTAGGGCATAGACCATTCAGGAAGGACAGACCAGGGACCTCGGAGTCCTGCTCAGAGCCTCCATCTCGCACTCCTGGGACACCTTTGGCTTTCAATGAAAGCTCCAAATCTTACTTTCTCTGTGAGGGCTCCATCCCTGCCTTTTTCCATTGGTCATCGGAGAACTATAAACTGCTCTCTAGGACAAGGACAGTGTATTTCTCTAGTGTCCCTCCTAAGACTAATTGTATCTGTACCATGAGGCAAATGCTCAGACTTGAGAAGGCCAAGGACAGGGGATGCTGGCCTGAATTCTGAGCCTGTCCTGGGATAGGGGTAGCCTTAGAACCTAGGGTCTGGGCCTCTACCTCGATCTTTTCAGTTTGAACACTTACTTTGACAGCAAAAGTCAGATCTTTGGATCTGGTTAAGGATTCTGTGTTCTCATCTGGACTAAGTGGAAAAGATTGCTATTATTGAATATCAATGTCTGCCGTTGAAATAGCAAGTGGAGGCAAGCGTGCTCAAGACTTTGTTGCTGGTGAAGTAGTAGCAACTGCATGAGATGATGTCCTAAGACCAAGATGACAGTATCAGAGCTAGGGTGTGGTAAAAGCTTGCTTAGCCATGTGTTAAGTCCATGGGTTCAACACGCAGCCTTGCCCCCTAAAAGACAGAAATTAAGATGGAAGCATTTACATGTGTTTTAAAAAGGGAGGAAATCCATCATCCTCTGTGAAGCTCTTTCACTGGTCAGTTCTGTTTTGTAAAAGAAGCATGCCCCAGCCAAGTGTGCTGGTGCATGCCTGGAATCCCAGCACTCACAAGGCTGTACAGTGGGACCCTGTCCTACGAAACAAACACAAATGCCCTGGAGGAATAGCCTCAATATGGTCTATAAAGCAAAAGAAACTTTTGTGGCTTAGTGGGGCCACAGAGGGCTTGGTAACCATTGTGACTGTGCTGTATCGGTTATTTGCTGCTCTGACCAAACACGGGGCACCAGCTCCAGTTCCACATGTCTAATCTGGTGAGGATAATTTCATCTCCTTCCCAGCATGATTGCTTCAGGGAGCTGGACTTGTCTCACAAATGGCATGTGTTCTGATTCTACCATGGAGACATGACTGGCGATCTTTGGAACTTTGGAGGAAGATTGTCCCTTGCCCTTAGATGACTCTGTCCTCTGGGTAACTTGCTGTAGGGGCATGAAGGCTAGAGGTGCCTTGGCCATTGTGGTCCCATGGGGGAATACAATCTTAGGGTGCAGGGTTTCCAGCAGCTAGGAATGGAGAAAGGTGGGTGAGAGAGCTAGGTCTGAGGATGCACTGGACTGCTGGGTCAGCCTACTCTTGAAGGCCTCTCTGGACCTCACAGCCTAGGCTGATGAATCCCCATTACTCTTGAAGTGAGTTGGAGTTGAGTTTTCTGTTTCTTGTCACTTTAAGAACATTCAGCAGTACAGAAGGTCCACAACAGTATATCCTGACCTACCCAGGTCACTTCCCTGGTGTATGGGCTCAGGCACCAGCATTGCTGAACACAGTTACTACTGGCAATGACGTGTGCTGTCATGAAGTCCACAAATTCAGACCAAAGGCTCCCTGAGGGAAAGGCAGTGCTCTTGTGCTGACCTGGTCTCCTTTGCCTCTAACACATTGCCTGGCTCAGAGTAGGTGCTCAGTGAAGTTAGGTAAGGGAGGGCAGTGGCTGTGGGTGTGGGCCTAGTGGTGGTGGTGTCACCTGGCCTAAGTGTCACTGAGAAATGCCACCTGGGCTTTTCTGTGGGCACAGTTCAGTCCTAAGGGGCTTTTAGACTTGCTTGTTACTTGTCCTGAGACTACTCTGTTCACCTTTTGGGATGTGGGGCTTTCTGAAAATCCCTCAACCTTCCATCAGTTTTAGCTAGTGTGTATGGGGGACCGAAGCCCACTTAGAAGCCCCTGTCAAGAAGAGCAGTGGAATGGCCAGGTAACTGAAGAGATCTAGGTATCATGGAGGGCTGTTTCTCCACCTCTCTCCCCTTTGTGCCATGTGGTTGGCTTCATTATCAGGCTTAATTTTCTCTCATGGTGACTAGAGGGTTTGTAACAGACCATGGCTAGGCCCATCCACTTCACGTCATCTCTCCAGCAGCAGCTACCTCTCTTGAGCTCAGGCTTGGCTCACATGCGCCCTGTATCCAGGAGGTGGCGTCTTTTCCTTGTCTGAACTGTAGGAGGGAGTGTGGGGGCTGGAGGAGGTCCTCCCTGGTGGGCTGTGACTGTAGGCTTCCCATGGTGGTTCCTCTCCATCACATCTAGGTTCTTTAGATGTCCCAAATGGAATGGACTCTGTGTGTTGGCCCCATTGTGATGCCAGGCATGCCTGTATATTTTAACCACACCTGCAGGGACGGACTGTCCCCATGAACCCCTGCCCCAACCCTGCCCCTCCTTCTTTTTCTTGGGACCATCTGCAGAAGCACTGCAGGTTGTATGTTTAGTGGCCTCTTGACCTGATACCCCACATGACCTTCTGAGCACCTACTGTGTGTCCATTTACCCTGGCTCTGCTGTCCCATGCCCTTCCCTCTGACTCCCCTCATTCAGGCTACTGGCTACTTGTTTAGTGTGATGAGCCGAGAGTTCTGCCTTTCTCTGCCTTTGCTCTGTGTTCAGCAGCAGCAGCCAGGCCCTTAACAGTGTGCAGCTGAGAGCAGGGAAAGCCATTCAAAAGGCAGGACTTGCATGCTGGGCCAAGCATGAGGACAAGGCACAAATCAGGACAGGACAACATGTCTTAGGGAAAGCTGCTCACCCACAGTTTGGAGCGATCAGAATCTTCAAGAATGGATAGTTAACCTTATTCATTTGTTTACTCTCGAGGATCGGCTGTTATGTGCTAAGCTTTGTCAATTAGAAATATACAGAACATGATCGATTCTAACCTAGGTGCTTGCATTGAACAGGGGTGGGTGGGGTGTATAAACACAGACTAACTTTTGGTCTGAGTCTTCCTGGGCTCCAGTCTAGCTGGCCATGCATAGGTGGAGTGTGGCATGAGTGAGGGTGTGTGTGTGTGTGCTTAGTCTTGCTTCATTTTAGCTTAGTCTGTTTTTTTTTTTTTTTTTTTTTTTTTTTTTTTTTTTTTAACCAAGACAGAATCTTGGTAAACAGCCCAGACCATTCTTGATATTTTTGAACTCAGTGTATTGAACCTAGTCTGGACTTGAACTCAGAACCCTTTTGTCTCAGGTTCCCAAGTACCAGGATTACAAGTGTGTGTCACTGAGCCTAGCTCAAGCTGAGACTGGGGTGCAGAGTGAGGTACATTAGGTACCCATTTAAGGAAATACTTACTTACACAGGAGTCTTTTCCCCTTGTGGATGTGGGATCTCGGATGGCCACTTTGCACCTCTGGAAAGCCAGGGTGAAACAGTCTCACCCTTGCAGATTTTATGCAGAGCTAGTGCTGAAATGCGCCGCGTCAGAGGCCCTGCACCTGCTCTTATCCAGAGCTGGCACCATGAGTATTATTGGCCCCTGAAAGTAATTTATCCCTCCACCTCAAGGCTACAGTCATTCTCTGGAATTTGTCTAGCTCACAGTTGTTCAGTTATAACTAACGTTCTAATAAAGCAATCTCTGGACTGAGGAGCTAAACATGCTGCTTAGCCCTGGCTGCACATTTTAGTCACCATGGGAAGCTTATGGAGCTCTTAGGTCCAGGCCATCTTCCAGACTAATTAAGTTAGGCTCTCCTGAGGCGAGACCCAGACTGCACAGGTAATTCCAGCCTATAGCCAAGACTGACAACTGGTGCCCAGATCTTAATGTACTGCCAGTACTCAGGGATATGGGCACTTTTGAGGTTCTCCAGGGGATGTTGAGGCTGCTGACAGCCTCGAGGGGATGGGCGTTCACTGGCCCCCATTTCAGGAAGGTGAAGAAGGTATTTGGTATTTTTATCTCAGAACTAGATCGAGGGTCAATTTGTTACTGTTACTGGTTTCTTTTGGAAGTGTTGGCATTTTTACTTTTGCTTAAGATTTTATTATCAAGTAAGCTGTTAACAACTTGAGGGCTGACATTTTTGTTTGTTTACTGATCTGCCTGTGAACTTGAGCCTGTGGCTGCTTGTGATTTGCTCACTCAACACTGAATTACATGCTCCCAGGTTAAAATTGCACACATGTATTCCATGCTCCCTGGTTAAAATTGCACACATGTATTCCATGCTCCCTGGTTAAAATTGCACACATGTATTCCACGCTCCCTGGTTAAAATTGCACACATGTATTCCATGCTCCCTGGTTAAAATTGCACACATATATTCTGTGGTGGAATTATTATTATTATTATTATTATTATTATTATTATTATTATTAATTACAAAAGCTTAGCCTTAGCTTAGTCTTGTTCCTAACTAGCTCTTTTTTGTTTTCCTTTTATTTTATTTCACAATACCATTTAGTTCTACATATCAGCCACGGGTTCCCCTATTCTCCCCCCTCCCACCCCTCCCCTTACCCCCAGCCTACCCTCCATTCCCACCTCCTCCAGGACAAGTCCTCCCCCGAGGACTGCGATCAACCTGGTAGACTCAGTCCAGGCAGGTCCAGTCCCCACCTCCCAGACTGAGCCAAGCGTCCCTGCATAAGCTCCAGGTTTCAAACAGCCAACTCATGCAATGAGCACAGGACTTGGCCCCACTGCCTAGTTGCCTCCCAAACTGATCAAGTCAATCAACTGTCTCACCTATTCAGAGGGCCTGATCCAGCTGGGGGCCCCTCAGCCTTTGGTTCATAGTTCTTGTGTTTCTATTCATTTGGCTATTTTTTTTTCAATAATTGAGTAAAACCAAAATTTATTATAAGCCACAGTCGTCCTAGGGACCTCCATGCTATATATATAGCCTCCATGGTTCTATGGGTTGTGGTCTGATCATTCTTTATTTTATATCTAGAATCCACTTATGAGTGAGTACATACCATGACTGTCTTTCTGGGTTTGGGTTACCTCACTCAGGATGATTTTTTCTAGTTCCATCCATTTGCCTCCAAATTTCATGCTTTCATTGTTTTTCTCTGCTGAGTAGTACTCCATTGTGTATATGTACCACATTTTTTTCCATCCATTTCTCTGTTGACGGCCATGTAGGTTGTTTCCAGGTTCTGGAATCACTATTACAAATGGTGCTGCTTTGAACATAGCTGAGCATGTATCTTTATGGTATGAATCAGCATTCCTTGGGTATATGCCCAAGAGTGGGATGGCTGGGTCTTGAGGTAGTTCGATTCCTAATTTTCTGAGAAACCGCCATACTGATTTCCATAGTGGTTGTACAAGTTTACATTCCCACCAACAGTGGAGGAGTGTTCCCTTTGCTCCACATCCTCTCCAACATTGACTGTCATTGGTGTTTGTTATCGTAGCCATTCTGACAGGTGTAAGGTGGTATCTCAGAGTCGTTTTGATTTGCATTTCTCTGATGATTAAGGATGTTGAGCATTTCTTTAAATGTCTTTCAGCCATTTGTGATTCTTGTTTTGTGAATTCTCTGTTTAGCTCTTTAGCCTATTTGGACTGTTCAGTATTTTGATGTCTAGTTTCTTGATTTCTTTATATACTGTGGAGATCAATCCTCTGTCAGATGTGGGGTTGGTGAAGATCTTTTCCCATTCTGTTGACTGTCTTTTTGTCTTATTGACTGTGTCTTTTGCCCTGCAAAAGTTTCTCAATTTCGAGAGGTCCCATTTATTAATTGTTGTGCTCAGGGTCTGTGCTGTTGGTGTTTTATTTAGGAAATGGTCTCCGGTGCCAATGCATTCAAGAGTGCTTCCTACTTTCTTTTCTATTAAGTTTAGTGTAACTGGATTTATGTTCAGGTCTTTGATCCACTTGGACTTGAGTTTTGTGCATGGTGACAGATATGGATCTATTTGTAATCTTTTACATATTGAAATCCAGTTATGCCAGCACCATTTGTTGAAGATACTTTCTTTTTTCCATTGTACAGTTTTGGCTCCTTTGTCAAAAACCAGGTGTTCATATGTGCATGGATTAATGTCAGGGTCTTCAATTTGATTCCATTGGTCTGTATGTCGGTTTTTATACCAGTACCAAGCTGTTTTTATTACTATAGCTCTATAGTAGAGTTTGAGGTCAGGGATGGTGATGCCTCCAAAGGTTGCTTTATCGTATAGGATTCTTTTAGCTATCCTGGGTCTTTTGTTTTTCCATATGAAGTTGAGTATTTTTCTTTCCAAGTCTGTGAAGAATTGTGTTGGGATTTTGATGGGGATTGCATTGAATCTGTAGATTGCTTTTGGTAAGATTGCCATTTTTACTATGTTAATCCTACCTAGGTGGAATTATTTTTAAGGCAAGTTCTTAATATGTGGCCCAGTTGTGCCTCAACTTCCTCAGTGCTAGGGTTGTGGGTGTATGCCATCACACTCTGCTAGAGCAGAATTCTGCCATCTCTGGCCAGCTGGCATTTCTAGGAAGCTCTTATTTCTGTGCTTAAAAAAGTTACCTTTTAATTGTAAAAGCCATGGAGCAACCCCAAGTGGGAGGAGTATCAATCCCACGGACCCAACATGGTTATTATTTTCATTCTTCGTCCATTAAGTCCATTTTTTAAACTTAGTTTTGCCACCATTAGTTGGTGTTGCAATTCCTGTGCCATGCATTGTATATTTTCTTCTGTTTCTATGCAGATTTCAAATCATATTTAAGTAGTGCCCCACTCCTGCTGGTGTGTGAAGGCACATGTGACTGATAGTCCTTACATGTAAGAACAGAAGAGTTCCTAAAGAAACCTACTTGGGTATAGTCACAGCCAGTGCTTTAGTTTTTATTTATGAGGGGGCTGGTAGGATGGCTCAGTGGGTAAAGGAGCTTGTTGCCAAGCATGGTGACCTGAGCTCAATCCTTGGATCTCACATAGTGGAAGGAGAGAGCCAACTCCCACATGTCTTCTGACCTCTACATATGCTCCGTGGCACACGTGTTCACACATGCACAAATATAAATATAAATTAGAAATTATTGTTGAAGAGGCACTTTTATGCCAGTTGATTTTAGGTACATACTCATCTTACAGAATCTGATCCCAGCAGTCGACAGTATCTTTGAAGGAAGTCAACCTTGTTTCTCACAGCATCAGCCCCTTTCACTGCGCATAGTGCTGTGGCCATGGGTGCTGTTTGGACAGACCCTTGTTTATCACTCGTCCCTCACTCCTCCTACGTTCTTAGAGTGTTCATAAGGCCGGTCCTTTATTAATATTTTCCAAAAAATACTCTCTTCAGCTCAATTCCTAGAGTAGAATTCCAGCGATAGAGGTCTGAGCATTGCCAGGCAGTGGTGATGCATGATTTAATCCCAGTATAGGGAGGCAGAGGCAGGCAGATCTCCGTGAGTTTGAGGCCAGAATATTCTACAGAACAAGTTCTAGGACAGCTAGGGCTACAGAAAGAAACCCCTGTCTCAAAACAAAACAAAACAAAAAACAAAAGACAACAAAACAAAAAAGTCTGAGCATTTATAAAGGCTTATGATTTGTGCTATAGTTTGGAGGGAGTTTTTCCCTTCAGAGGTCATATACTGGAAAGCAGGGCTCCAACATGGTAATGCTGGGAGATGATGTGGAACCTTTGAGGTCCCTGCATCACTGAGGAAGTGGCCCCTGAAAAGCATTAAGGTAGCTTTATAGACCCCTCCCCCATCTCTCCTGGCACTGATAGCAGTAAGCCAACCCTGAACTGCTGACTTGCTTTATGCTTTAAGATATGATTTCTTAGCCAGGCAATGTAGTGCGCATCTGTAATCTAGCACCGGTAGGCTCAGGCAGGAAGACTGCAAATTCTAGGCCAGCCTGGGCTTTATAGTAAGTTTGAACCACCTTGGGCTGTATAGCGAAACCCTCTCTCTGTCAACAAACAAACAAACAAACAAACAAACAAGCAGGCACATGCCACACCAGCCAGAATAGATTGATGTCTAGCCCAACTGTCACCAGAAAGGCTTTATCCATCAACTGATGGAAATAGATGCAGAGAACCATAGCCAAACATTAGGTGGACCTCGGGGAGTCCTGCAGAAGAGGAGGAAGAAGGATTATAGGAGCTAGTGGGGTCAAGGGCACCACAAGAAAACCCACAGAACCAACTAATCTGGGCTCATAGAGGCTCACAGAGACTGAACTGACAACCAGCGAGCCTGCATGGGACTGACCTAGGCCCTCTGCACATGTGTTACAGTTGTGTAGTTTTCTTCTTGTGGGACTCCTAACATGGGAACAGGGGCGTCTCTGGCTCTGTGGCCTGCTTTTGGAACCCTATTCTTCCTACTGGGTTGCCTCATCCAGCCTTCATAGAATAGGATATGTTTAGTCTTATGCAACTTGATATGCCATGTCTGGTTGATATGCATGGGAGGCCTGTCCTTTTCTGTAGAGACACAGAGGAAGAGGAATGGGTGGGGGAGTGTGAAGGAGAGGGAAGGGGCTGAGAGGAGAAGAGGGATGGGAAATGTTGGTCAGGATGTAAAAACAACAACAAAAAATAAATAAAACAAACTCAGCAAAAACAAACAAAACCAAACCAAAAATGGGATAGAATAGTTGAATGTTTGAAAGCACTTGCTGCTCTTGCAGAAGACTAGTTTTGTTCTGTGGCCAGCACTCACACTGGGTGGCTCACACCACCTGTGACTCCAGCTCCAGGGGATCCCATGTCCTCCTTCCAGCCTTTGAGGGCCACCCATAGGCACATGTGCATACATACACACAAATGCATTACATAAAAATGAACTAAATCTTGCTGGGTGGTGGTGGTACACACTTTTAATCTAAGCACTCAGGAGGCAAAGGTAGGTGGATCTCTGAATTCGAGGCCAGCCTGGTCTACAGAGCGAGGTCTAGGACAGCCAGGACTATTTCACAGAGAAACCCTGACTCCAAAAATCAATTAAAAAAAAAAAAAGGAAAAAGGAAAAAGAAACAAATCTTAAAAAAACAAAAACCTCAAGCTCATTGCAAGGGCTGCAGAGCCAGTGGTTGTGACACCATGTGACACGAGGCCCTTGCCAACGGCCCATCAGCCAATCAATCAATGGGGCTATCAATCTTGGCCCTCCAAAACTGTGTGCTAAATACCTCTTTGTTTTATAAAGTGAGGTTAGCTCAGTGTTGTGTTGCAGTAATGTAAAGCACAGTAATACAAATCTTTGCAATAAAGAGGTCTTACTTCATGCTCTCACAGCAGGGTGGACCCACTTGTCATTATCCATTCTGAAGCTGTGTGGCACGTCACAGTGTTTGTGGTACGTTCCAGCTATGTGAGTACCCAGTAGACATCCACTTTTATGAGAGAGCAGATGAAGGCTGTAACTAAGATCCTTGTGTTGTCTCTCTGTTGCTCTCTTTCTTTTCTGTGTATAATCTAAGGAGTGGTGTAGTCGAAAGATTTCCTGTGTCCTGGCCTGCCAGCGGTCGGGACAAATCTCTCCTACTCACATCCCCCAAGTAAACACACAGAGGCTTATATTAATTATAACTGCATGGCCATGGCTCAAACCTTTTGCCAGCTTACTCTTATAACTTGAATTAGCCCATAACTATTAATCTATGTATCACCACATATTCCATAGCTTTATCTGCCTTCTAAGCTGTCTTTCCATAGGCCAAATGGCTTTATTTATCAACTAATCAGAGCAACACATATTCACAGCATACAGAAAGACATTCCCTATCAGATCCGAGAGTCAAGGGCATGAAGGTTGGAATGGAACAAGCTATTTATCTTTCTTAGCTCCAGGGGAGGTAGGAGGACCCACTCACTAAGGCCTGGTACTGCCTGGTTCACCTCTACTTGGCTCCTGCTCTTGTGACTTAGAAGGTGAAGGTCTCTTTTCCATGAGTTTTCCCAGTGGATAAGATTCCCTCTGGGAGATGAGGGTGGAGAGGCCAAATGCAAGAACATTGCCACCTGAACCGAAAAGTGTAGAACTTTCTTCTCAAGCAAAAGAAGCAGTGAGGAGTCACATAGATGTCTCGCTAACTCTCTTATATAGTTGAGGGTCAGTGTGGGCTTTCCAGGTGTTTCTCCATATGGAAACGATGGATCTTAACATGGTGTGAGGAGGGCGGGAATTTCTCAGGCATTGCTCAGGCAATCACAGGCAGTGGAGAAAGCCATGTGAAGCAAACACACAGAGGCGTATATTAATTATAACTGCATGGCCATGGTTCAAGCCTTTTACTAGCTAGCTCTTATATCTTAAATTATAAGTGTGTTTGTTTGTTTGCTGCATCTAAGTCTTTCCTTAGATGCTAGCTTTGTTGAGGAACTGGAATTGGGGGAACGAGCCACAAGTTGTATTTGTTTGAGTTTCTGCCTTTGGAAGCACATGCTTACATTGTGTGGGTAAACGTCAGAGCTGTTAGCACCCAGTCCAGGTGTCTCCCACAAAAGCTGCACCAAGTGCATCAAGATATGAGAAGTCGGCCGCTGGTCTGGGAGGAGTGGGGGCTTGTGTCTGAAATGTCTCCTTCCCACAACAAGGCACAGGAGCAGGAGGAGGTAAGATCACCGGAACCAAGAAATATGAGGCAGCCCTCATGAGTGGGTCACGCTAATTGTGCACTGGGGAGGGAAACTTGGTCACTGTTCATTAGTGCTCCATTGGCTGCCTTTCCTAATGGGTAGGAGGGGAGGTCGAGAGGACAGAATTCAGATAACAGGGTGGCATGGAGCGATAGCAGAGAGCTCTGAAAAGGCAACCCCATTGGGAGAGGTGCTACTTCTCCGAGAACAGTGGGATGAAGAGGCGGAGCTCCTTGCTGTTGGCTGCTCAGCTCTTCGTCTGCCTCAAGCGAAGGCAGTATCTGCAGCCTGCTTATCTATAGAAAATAAATTTTCAAATCTTTCCAGTACAGTCTGGTTCACAAGGTGGCAATTTCCATGTCGCTGACATGGAGCCTGGGTCTTAAATATAGTCAGCATGTGAGTGCCCTGCAGGCAGTGACAGTATGACATCACTGCCAAGCTTCTTGTTATTTTGGAGCCAAAGAGTGGAGCAACAGGAAGCTTGGCAGAGGGGGATATTTTTAGCCACAGCAGCCGTGTGTTTAAAGAGAGACAACCGTCATGTCTAGTGGCTCTGGAGTTTTGCAGACTTTGTGTGCTGCGAAGTTCGAGGTCACTGGTTGGAGAGAAATGCAGTAGAGGTGCAGACACACTAAACTTGGCTCTACCACTAACATTCATCGTGTTTTATTTGATGCAGACAAACCCTACTTTACACACTTCTTCCTTGGAAGCTGCAAACTTACCCTCACTGAATGCTCAGCTCCAAGGCCAAAATTGACTTGTGGGGTCCCAGAAAGTTGCCTGCTGGGCTGCAAAAGCCCCAGTGAACCAGTTGGGAATGACAAAGAGGGCCAGCTGGATGGTCCAGCAGGTAAAGTGCTTGTGGCTAAGCCTGGTGACCTGAGTTTGATCCCTGGGACACAGATGGTAGAAGGAGAAAACTGACTCCTTCAAGTTGTCCTCTGACTTTTAGAGATAACGTAATAACAAATTCTAGAGACCAGTGAAAGTGAGGCAGTTTTTAAGATACAATTCTGCAGAAATGGATAAAACAGAAATAAGGCAAATTCGGCTGGTGTAATGACTTGGTGCAAGATGATGGTTATTAATGTCTCCTGTTGTTTCCTTCCGTGGGCCATGGCTTGTCCTCACCCACATTTCTCTTGTATTGCTGTAGGACACAGCCTTATCTAAGGGAAAATTTGGGGCTTGAGATGGCCCTCTGCTTTCCTCATGGCTCTGTGACTTTCCAGTTTCCTGAGATCTGTGTTAGCACCCTCTGGAAGAGAGAGGAGCCCGCCCTGCTGTCTGTAACTGATGAACTTTGAGTTCACCTCATACTGCAAGTGGACCGTAACAGTCTATAGCTTAAAAGACCTCCACGTGTGCTCTATGGCACAGGCATGCACACATGCTCATACACTACACATGAAATAATAAGTGTAATTAAAAACCAAAACCTCACAAAGGGTTGGGCATGTGGTACATAGCTGTAATCCTAGTGCTCAGGAAGCTGAGGTAGGAGAAATGTGAATTTGAGGCCAGCCTAGGCTGTGGAGCAGACACTGTCTCAGAAAAGCAAGGGCTTTGAAGAGTGCTTGCCTAACATCTGGGACACTATGGTCTGCAGTGTGGAGAAGCTTTGCCTTGCAACTCAGTCTCCTTGGGCTCCTTGTGATAGGGAACAAGGAGTTCTTCCATGTGCACTGAATCTTCAGACACTCCCATCCTTTCTGTGTTTTCTTTTCCAGGTTATGTGAGAAGGACCTTACCTGCACCCCTGTTTTTCCTCGCTGTTTTCTTGTCTTTCAAACCCCAGAGACGGTACCTTCCCTCTCTGTGTTTTCATGCTGCTCTTCTTTCCCGTAGCACTTTCATCTGGCACGTTCTGACCTTTGGTGCTCAGCTCAGCTGGGCAGGGCTTTGCTGACTTGTCCCCGATGATGAGTCTACTCAGGGGCTGGCAGGGTGCCTCACACCCTGGGATGCAGGAGGAGTTTGTTGAAGGAGTGAACCTGTGAATATTTGTCACTTGTGTGTTGCTCTACTGTGTCTGACTTACGTTTCCAGGTCATTTCACAATCTAGGATGGCTGCTGAGTTTCCTGATATTGCATCTGTCTTTAGGCTGCAGGAAGGTAAAATCAGAGGTGGGAATATGTGTCAGAGCTGGCACGGTAGCTCAGTGAGATGTGCTGAGCATGTGTGAGGCTTTGGGTTCAAATCCCAACACAGCAAAAAAAAAAAAGTGTGTCAACTTTTTTTTGTTAAATTAAAAAGTATTGTGTGTGCATGCATGTGTGTATATACACATGTGTATGTGCATGCACATGGACATGTATGTGCGTACATGTGGAAGTTCTTCCCTCCCACCATGTGGGCCTGGGTAGCAGTCATGGTTGTAAGTGTCTGGTGGTCCATTTTACTGGCCTGTGTCATCTTTTTTGAGGAGGTTGTCTACAATTCTTCCCTTCTCAGTGGCCTGAGACTGATCGATAGGATTGATGGGATTCTTGTTTATGTAGAGAATGTTGTCTGTCTGGATGAGGAGAAGGGGAGGAAGGGGATTTTGGTAGACAGACAGTGGACCTTCCCCTGAAAAGTCCACTTCTTTGCTGTGATGTAGTACTGGGAATGGTGCATGTTCCTGGGTGTAAGATGGTCTCTCTGATGGTTAACAACGGTTGTTACAGCAAGCTTTGCCTTAAGTACTTGCTCACTTTGTGGCCTTGGACAAGCGAGCTTGTCCCTGTGAACCTGTTTTTAGCTTCAGTTATGTGCTGTGTCGTTCAGGGGAACTTGTGATCCTGTGGCTCAGCTTCCCAAGTGCTGGGATTACAAGTGTGCAGCACTCTGCCCACCCTTAATGCTTTACATTTACAAAACTGGAGACAGCAGTTAGAAGCATGCTCACACATGGTAGGAGGTTAAGTGAGGCCCTGCAGGGGAGGAGGCTGTTGCTTGAGGCACAGTGTGGTAAATGAGTGTTAGGTCATCCATGAGTCTTCACCACTGCCTTCACTCAAGGATGGCGTCTAGATGCAAAGATATCCTTCTAGGTGGCCAGCAAGAGCATTATAGAGAGGACAGCCTGTGACAAGGAGAGGGGCACCAGAGAAAGGCTATCCTGAAGCCACAGGGAGCTTCTACGAACCCCAGGGTTCAGGATACATCTGGGGAGTGAGGAAGGGGCTGGAGACAGTCCCACAGGTCCTAGTGAGGAGTTGGGTTTTAGTCAGCTGTGACAGACATTGGGGGAAGTGAGGAAAGGAGACCTGTTTTGGCTCCCGGTTTCAGAAGTTTTGTCCATGGTGATGGTTCCATTCCTCTTTTGTCTGTGGTGAGGCAGAGTCATCCTTAGGGTATCAGAAGCAGAGAGACAGCAGAAGGCTGTACAGGGCAGGTATCCAGTAACCTGTCTTCTCTACCAGTCCACCCCACACCCCAGTCCACCCCACACCCCACACCCCAGTCCACCCCACACCCCACACCCCAGTCCACCCCACACCCCAGTCCACCCCACACCCCAGTCCACCCCACACCCCAGTCCACCCCACACCCCAGTCCACCCCACACCCCACACCCCAGTCCACCCCACACCCCAGTCCACCCCACACCCCAGTCCACCCCACACCCCAGTCCACCCCACACCCCAGTCATCCCACCAGATTATGAATCTCTGTGAAGGATCAACCAGGGACTGACTAGAGCAGAGCCCTTATGCCCTCCCTCATGCCCCAGGCATTACACCAGGGACCGTGTCTTCAGCAATGAGCTTTGATATTTAAACCACAGTGGGGTTCCAGTCTGTGCACAGTGGGACTAGTAAAGGCCATCAAGGAGGGATAGCCGTGGCTTGATCTGATCTGAACGCAGCCCCCCCCCCCGCCCCATACACGTTCCTGGTCCTGAGTGGAAGGAAGCCAGTCTAAGGGAAGATGTGGGTGTGGGCTGAGGTGAGTGGTTCTGACAGGTAGCTTAGCACAGGGGGGAGCCAGTAGTTTTAAGCCTGGCTCTGGTTGTACAGTTCTTGAATTAGGATCTGTTTTGCCAGAAGATTGGTTGTCTGTGTTAAGTTCGGATAATCAAGATGTGAACGAATAATTTGTACAAGGGCTGGAAATAAGAGACCAGTTCCTACCCAGGTTCTCACTGGTGCTGGTGTGTACCTTGCCCCTTGGCTAACCAGGGCCATGAAGCATCGGGTCTTAGCACAGTGTCTCAGTGCTACAACTTTAGAAACACAGGCCCTGTGGCGTGTGTTGTGGCCACGATGGTGACGGATGAGCACATCTTCAGACAGTCTGTCATAGTCATGTCCTTTGCAGTTACCATGGTCGCAGTGTCAGGAGGCTCCAGGCTGTGAAGAAGTGGCTGCTCCTGGGTCACTGGCTGGGTCACAGCCTGTGATTTGGGTTAATTTGTGTAGATTGAGGCTAATTTGTCTTGACTTCTTTATCTAAAGGGGAATTGCCCTGCCACACAAGAGATAATGTCCTTTAACTGATGGAAAGGTAGAATGGAGGATGCAGCCTGGGGCAGACTGTGTTTTCCTCCTTGCTAATGGGCATGTGACCTTGGCTTTCAGAAGATCTTAACCCAGGCCAAGATGACTTTTCTTTTAAGCTACTGGCCCCCTTTTCTTTAAATTGAAGAGTGCCACGTATTGAAACCAGGGCCTGTACATGCTAGGCAAGCTGTCTTCCGCTGAGGTATGTCCCTAACCCAAGAATTTAATATTTCTTCTTGCTGCTTGACGTTTGTTCAGGAATGTCTCCAGCATGTGTGGATGGACGAGTTTAGCAGCCTCTGTGGCCCTGTCAGCCACAGCAGCTGCTAGCTGACGAGTCGCTGCTCTTGCTTTGCCTGTTCCATGCTTTTCTTAGATTTTTTTGGCTAGAGAACTACATTAGCTACTCTTGCATTGACCAAATCCTTGGCAGATGCAGCTTAAAGGCAGAAAGCTCGTCTGGGTTCTGGGGGTTGTGGCCCACTATGGCAGGGGAAGCCTGTGGCAGCTGACAAGAAGCAGAGAGCTCCACCAGGTCTGAGCTGGGCTCTAACTTTCAGAGGCCTGCCCCTAGTGCCCTACTTCAGCATCCTGGCTCTGCCTCTAAAAGATTCCATAGCCTGTAGCTGGAGTTTTCTCTCCGGGTCTCACCAAGCCCTGGCAGTCCCTTAGCCCACTTATAAAATAAACATACAGATGCTTATATTATTTAAACTGCTTGGCCATTAGCTCAGGCCTATCATTGTCTAGCTCTTACTCTTATATTCAGCCCATTTCTATTAATCTATACTTTGCCATGTGGCTCGTGGCTTACTGGTACCTTACATCTTCCTTGTCATGGTGGCGCCTCCAGGCAGTCTCTCCCTCTGCCTTCCTGTTCCCTCAATTCTCCTCTCTGTTAGTCCCACCTGTCCTTCCTGTCTGGCTACTGGCCAATCAGTGTTTTATTTATACAGAGTGATATCCACAGCAATAGCTACCCCCAGACAGTCCCACCAGCTAATAAACATTCAGAACATGAACTTGTGGGGGATACTGCAGATTCAACTGTAACAGGTACCTAAAGGACCACCTAAGTGCTTTGCCTTTAAATTATTGGTGACATGGTTTCCTTATGCAGCCCTGGCTGTCCTGGAACTCACTCTGTAGGCCAGTTGTCCTTGAATTCAGAGATCTGCCTGCCTCTGCTTCCTGAATGCTGGGATTAAGGGTGTGCACTACCATGCCCGGATGAATTAAAAATGTCGTTATTATACTTATTTATTTGCATGTGTGGTACATGCATGTATAGTGATTAGATGACAACTTGTTGGAGTCAGTACCTTCCTTTTACCGTGTGTCCCAGGGCTCTAGCTCAGGGCATCGGGCTTGGTGGCCAGTATTCTGAGCTACTGAGCTGTCCCACCAGTGCAGTTACACATGAACTTAACTAATAATAAGAGGGGTGGAAATGGATGCCTGTGGTAGGATGCTTTCCTAGAATGTTTAAGGTTCTGAGTTCAGTTCCTTCTACTGCTAAAACAGAAGCAAATAGAAAAGCCTGTATAATCATATACATACCACTATATTGTCAGCAGTAAAATTAGCAGCCATCCTGACACATCTGTGTTTGAAGTTTTTACAGTGGTTCTATTTGAGTTGGTTCTGATGTCACTTTCTAAGTGACAGGAAACCCTCCTTTGCACTTAGGAATTGGTCTGCACTCCTTTCTGTGACCTGCCTGCTTCCTGCTGATCTCTTCCTTCCAGCCGACTTTGAAGAGAGAAGGTCCTCACCCCTCAGCCGCTGTTCTTCTTCCCATTTGATTCCTCTGTTCAGCTTTGAATTTCCTCCGTTTCCTCTAGTACATTCTGTGTATTCTCTGAGTGTAGATGGACTTCCTCTCCTTAGAGAGGACTGCTGCCAGCTGGGCTTGGCCACCGCTGTGTCCAGTGCCCATCATGCCTTTGCCCCTGCCCGTCGCTAGCTCTGCGATCCTTCTCTCTTCTGATCTCATGTGTGCGTCAACACCCCCCTCACTTTGGCTAAAAGCTTGTTTACAACCCAGGAAAATGGGGTACACTGGGGTACTCATGTCGAGGTTTTTCCTCTGCTTGCATGGAGGAGAAAGTGGACACTGGGTCTACCTTTTTTAAAACTCCACCTTTCCTAGTCATGCAGCCTGGTGTCCATGGTTTTCTCTCTCTGGACTTCAGTGGCCAATAGGGTTTCTCTGAGGCTCTTCTTACAGCATGTTCTTCATAGTCTGACCTGTGTCAGCCACAGCTTTGTTGGTAGCTGCATTAGGCTGCGGTGAATGTAGCTCATATACGCTACAGCTCCAGGGATTCATAACTGACGAGATTTACTTTAGACTTAGTTTATTTATTTTTAAATTATGTGTGTATACACAGGAGTGCAGTTGTCTGTGGAGGCCAGAAGAGGGTGTTGGACCCGCTGAAGCTGGTTAGAGGTAGACATGAGTCACCTGATATGGGTGTTGGGAACTGAACTTGGGTCCTCTGCAAGGGCATTAAGCTGTTTTAAAGGCTGAGCCATCTCTCCAGCTCCCAAAATATACTTTGTGATTGTGGTGTGTGTGTGTGTGTGTGTGTGTGTGTGTGTGTGTGTGTGTGTGTGTGTGTGAATTTTAGGATTCTTCTGTTTCATGTGTGCCAGTTCAGTTAGCTCCACAGTGGCAGTGAGCCAGGGTTGCTGTTTCCGAAGGTCACGGGAGATGGCAGGCTAAATGTTCTGAATGAGGCTCTGTACTCAGGGGCGTGGCTGAATGTGGATGTCTATCTGCCTGCTGATTGTGCTGGACAGTCCCCTGACATCTGCTCTTTGTGGCCACCCGGGTGCCTTTGGTGTTCTGTGTTTGCCACAGAATATGTCTGTGGTCATATCTATTACTGTGGCCTTTTCCTTTTTTTTTTTTTCTGGCTCAGCTGGAGCTGTTTTCAGTCAGGGGCAGTGAGAACCTCGAAAGAGGCTGCTCCCTTCATTTCAGGGGCTGGGGTGAGCTTTTCGTGTCTCCTAGTCTGCAGATCCCTGGATTTTCCGTGTCTCCTGCCCTGCCACGGCATAGTCAGCCCCGAGGCTCCTGTGGCGACTTCTCGTGGGTTGCCCTTCCCTCTGTCTTTGCATGAACTTTTAAATGTGACTTTTTATTTTTTTTTATTTTTTTAAAGATAAAATGTGGTTTCACGTAGCCGGGCAGTGTGACAGGAAGACACATGTTGGGCTCTCAGTTGGAGACAAACAGAAGGCAGTTTGTCTGCTCTGTTGCAGTCCTGTCCTGCCTTCCTCAACTTTGAGTGATGGCAGTGGTTTCCTCCTGCTGGAAGCTTGAGCAGCTGGGAGAGGTTTTATTAGAGAATGTTCTAGTAAAGTGTCACCAATGATTACATCTAAAAGTCTCTTTATTTTTGCAGATTTTGACATAAATAATTGGAGGTCTCTCCCTGCCTCCCCTTATAACAATTCAAAAAGCATGAGAATTCAGCTTTATTTATTTTTTTAGAAAATTTGGCAGCGGGCTTACTGTATAATTGTCCACAAAAGGAGGGAAAGCCCTCCACATTTACTCTTGAGAATGGCTTTGTTAGGGCCAGCTGTCCCATCCCTTCTCTAATGGGAGCTGGCTTCCCAGTCCCCACCAAGTCCCCAAACACAGCAGGGTTGGTTCCAGCAGCCTTTTTGAATGAAAAAAAAAAAAGAAAGAAAGAAAAAGGAAAGGACATGACTGACTGCTCCTAGGTATGGTAGAGGAGAAAGTTCATTATAGATAACAGGGAGGCATAGCCAGAGGATGGGACCTCTGGGAGAGTCCAGAGTGGTCCTGACCTGAGCCATATTGGGGGTGGGGGGAGATACCAAGTGCAGCAGCCGGAGAGGTGGTACCAGGGGTGAACTGAGGGATGATGTGTTCTTGAGGAGTGCAGGAGCCATCATGTCTGCCATTTCTCTGCAGGTGGGGGTGCATCCATCCCAGTTGGCATCCTTGGAGCTGGTGCCAGCTGGTGCCAGTTTGTGCAGAGGCTGGTGTATCTGGAGAGCACCTTGGCCCAGGCAGGAGGAGGGAAACTGCAAAATATGCTTGAACATGTGTGAGATAAAAATTGGCTCTGGAGACTGTTACGTTTTCATCAGACCTGATTTCTTGATACAGTAGCAGAATTTTTCCCAGGGACCTCTAGGTATTTGTGAGACAGCTGGAATAGATTTACATCATAGCAAAAGGGTTAAAAATCCATAGAAAATTAAGGACTCTAAAGAACTGTTGGTAGTCAATGTTGTATCAGTTTATCAAAACTGCATTTATCAGTATTAAAACTTTGAACCTCTGGAGTTATATCTGAAACCAGTCTATCCTGTACCGTGAAGTCTGTGAATGAGGCATAGCTGTCTGTAATTTTAACAAGAAACTTGTTAATGAGCTATCAAGGTGCTTGTAGTCTTGGGATTGGGGCTGATAAAATAGTACCCTAGTCATCAAATACCATCAGATCTGAGAAGGATAAATTTAAGAAGTGAGACAGCTTTCCAGCTACCGAGGCAGCAATCCCAAGTCTCTCTGTGGTCCTGGGGGACAGAAGCCCCAAAGGCAGCACTTATTCAGCTGATAGGCCTAGAAGATCTGACAGATTGTTTTCTGTGGAGTAGAAATCTGGGGAGGCCATCCTGCCTGTCTTGGCAGAGAGGACAATTGACTCCCATTGCTCCACTTACAGTCTGGACAGGAGCTCAGCTTTTCACTGCGTGGCCAGCCTTGCCATAAGCTTCCAGGTGGATGTTCTTCTGTGGCCATCTATCTTCTTGGAGGAGATACAGGATGCTGCCAGGAGCTGACTGTCTCTCCATCATAAAAAGCTTTTATATTAAACGATATACTCTCAGATCTTTAAAGGTGTTTGAGGACTGGGGGAACAAAATCTGCTAGATGTAGATATACAGGTTTCTCGGTTAGTTACAGCTTAATGAAGTTAGCAAGGATAGGGAGGCTCACATTCTTAAGCCTGGATAGACCTTGAGTAAGGAGAGACATTTATTAAACCGTTGGCAGTGATATCTGAATCTGTTACCATTTTTAAGGTCCTGTAGCTGTAATCCTGATCTTTGAGTACAGCCAGATTATAATCCTGAATAATTTATATAGAAATAATAATTTCTGAAGGTTATATAATACCTCTTTCGTTCTGCATAAAGATAGTCAAGTGTCTTATCTTATTGCAATATTGGATCCAGTTTCCTGGTATATCAATTGGCATTTGGTAGCCAATTTGGTTCCCTATGCCTGGGGTTCTACCTTTAACCCTGCCTTCTAGTCTGTCTTGGGAACAGGGAACATGGGATGACACATTTTTCACAACGGCTTCAAGCTGAAATGGAGCGTAGATGGTAAGGAGGGAACCTAGGCAATAGGGTATTATTCAGAAGTATGTGGTCGTCTGACCTAGCTCTGGAGACAGGGAATAATTATGTTTGGCTGGACTAGTTCACATCACATAGACAAGAGTCTCTGCTAGCATCCATAGCTGGAAAACCTGTCGGCTGCTTCAATGTGTCTGCCAGCCTGCTGAAATATAAACTAGAGACAAAAGTTAAAATTTATGAACTTATGGAACCTTTTGGCCCATGGTCTTAGTGGTTGGGAGACCAGGAGGGAGAGACACACCATCCTCAGGAATAGTCAGGTGAGGAGGCTCGTTTGACCTCTGTGAAGTGGGTCCCATGGCTTCTTTTAATTCTGTGAAGTTCATATGAATTTTTATTTTATAAAAGGACATAAAAGTGTTAGATAAATTAGTATTATCAATCAGTACTGAAATCTAAGTTGTAGAAAATCAGGTAATGAGTATCTAGGTCCATATCTTTGAGTCCTAGCAAAATTACAGATTTGAGTTAAAAAGTATGTACAATTTTTATTTGGAGAGAGCCAGGTACAGATTGACAGAGATGTCTTTGGCCTGATGAGAAGTTTAAGTTTATATTTAGAAGGCAACCAAGAAAAATTTAAAATCCTGAGCTTGTGACCCAAGCAGTATCAGAATTCTATTAATGTTAAAATCTGAAATTTTAAAATCTTAATATCATGATATCACCTGCATGTGGTTCCGCTGATGCCCTGGAGGGAAGCACATATGTCTTTAGGTCCCGCCCACATGAGCGACAGTGGAGGAAGGAATGCTAGGCCTCGACTGGACCTCCACCCTGCCCAGACGGCTCCAGTGCTGGGCGCCCCACCTGTGCTGACAACTGGGTTTTTGCTGCCCTTCATAAAGATGGTGGTGAGGTCATATGATCTGTCTGTCTTTGACCTTAGCAAAGATGGCGCCTGAACACGTGTTCACATGTTTTTTTTTCCCCTCAAGACAAAGCGAACAGATAGGAAACAGATAAACTGAAGCATTTAAAAGTAAGTGAGAAACACATCTATATGGCCATTTCCGGAGCCCTGGTAGCAGCTGGGGCAGCAGAGGGAAGGTGGGCTGCGGGAAGGGGGAGGGGTTTGGCTCCGTACAGCTCACCCAGCCTGTGGCAGCAGGAAGAAGGGCGGGGAACAGGGAACAGACAGAGACAGAACAGTATGAGACAAAAGCCCAATGATTAAGGGAGTAGGCACTGCAGAGGTGAGGGATGAGGGGCAGTTGTAAAGAGTGTAAATGCTGCAGAAAGGAATCTGGTGATAGGTGATGATGTAATTGCATTAGCAGAGACTGGAGGAGCTTGGGGAAATGGGCAATAAAATAAGACACATTTTACACAGTGAGGTACAAGGTCCAGTGGACTGACCTCCAGTGTTCCCGAGGGTCAGTGAGGACCAATAGCTGCTCAAAATAGCCAGTGGACTGTGGTACCGAAGACTTTGGGTCAGGGAGTGAGTGGGCACATGCTGCTGCCATATGCTGTCACATAGGAATCGGCCAGGAGGGCTGAAAGCACAAGACTCGTGGATACCCGCACTTTGGGAGGCCACGGTTGAGAGACGAGTGAATCCTCACTTGTGGGGATGGCCAGAAGAGAAGCAGGGAGTCTCCCCCATCCTGGCGGTGGATGGTCGATGGTACAGGGTCCCAGAGTTTCTCAGATTGCCAGTGGGCAGGAGAAAGCAGTGGGAGGGCCTGCCGATGTCACAGCACCGATGTAATGATGCTGCTCAGGGAGGCCCTGGCTGGCCGGGCTGAGATGTTCCATGGGTGACGGAAACAAGGTATGGAGATGCGGTGGCGCGTGAATAGTACCTAACAGCCCAGACACTGCATCCACGTGGAAATGAGTTGATTATAATAGAAAGATGGAGAGAAAGAAAAGAGGAGGGTGAGAGAGGGTGAGGCCGCACACCTCATGGCGGGGAAGGAGGAAGGGCGGAAGAGAGAGCAAAAGGGGAGGTGAGTTTTCTTCTTAAAGGTAAGGTAGGATGGCCTCAGGAGGACGCTGGGCGGGTCCTCAAGGGGCGGGTCAGAATACTAACAGTATGTATCTGGTGCAATGCAAACAGCACTCGGGACTGCTCTCTGAAATCCTTTGTGTCTCTGGTTATCTGCATGTGCCTTCCCACTTGCCTCTAAGGGTAGGCTGTGCCTATCTCTCAAGAGCCAGCTGTAATGTCACCAACTCTGAAAAGTCTCCAGCATCGCCTGGTGCTTCAATCTCTGCATTTCCCCAGCAGCCCAGGCTGGTACGATGGTGCCTCCTGTACTGCACTGTCCAACTGTGTTAAGTGTGAGTTCTCAGATGCACAAATAGTAGCCACCTCCAGTGAACTGAGTGAGCACCTGCTGTAGAATGCCTGTCCTTGTGGCCGCCCAGCTGTACTGCTGGAGTATTTCTGTGTCCCTTGTTAGTCCTGTAGGCTCCTCTCAAATGTAGACAGTGTGCCTAGCTGTGTGCTGGCTGTGTGCAGCAAGGTAGAACAGCACTGAGGCTTGCACAGTGCATACTGGAGTCACTCTGAGTCCCTCATCTCCTGCTGTGTCTGCTCAGGTGTCTCCCTACCTGTTTCCTCATTTTTAAGTTGGGGACATTGGGAGGAGGTAGATTGGGCTCTGTGCTCACTTCTGATACTCTCAAAACTTGTGCATAGTATTACTGGTGGCTTGATTCTGATTGGAAGGGACATCTCCTTTGCCTGTGGACTCCAGTTGCTCCTCTGATTGCGAGTGGCTGGAGAATGAGGTTTGTAGCACACGTTCTGCCCGGGCAGCTCTTGAATGAGCATGCTGTAAGTGCTGCTGCATACAGCGTGTGGACTGTTCCCTGTGACTCCTGCTGAGGACACCAGTCTAACAAAGGGCTTCCTTGGCTCCAGCAGTGGCTGGCACCTACACAGATGTGTGAGACTCCCAGCCAAGCCAATCCCATGGCCTAATTCCCCTTCCAAGCCACACAGCCTGCTGAGTCCAGGGAGTTGGCTGAAGTTCCACACCGTCATCCTTTCAGCAATGGTGGCTCTGCACTGGATTTGGTCACAAACCAACTCCTGTCCATCAGAGCGCTGCTGTGAGCTGAGCAGCCCGCAGAGGCTTTGGCATCAAATGTCCTGGATTAAACTTTCCTCTCAAAAAGATAAAGCTGAAGTTGCACTGAAAGAGTTGATAAGACTCTTGACCACACACACACACACATTTAGAGTGTGGGCCTGTGCATGAGGAAGTCCAGAGGAGGACTTCAGGCACCTTCTAACACCTTATTCCTTTAAGCTAGGGTCTCTGGCTCAGCTGGGCTCCTGGCCAGTGAGCTCTTGGGGTCTTCTGGGCCCTGCTGCACCATCTCTCGGTGGCTCTTAACCCTCCACCATTGTCCACATCTTACTACATGCATGGCTGCTTGTGTGGGACTGGCCTGGCAGAGTGTGGCACTTGGGCTTTCTACATTGCTGGTCCGACTGCTCCTTGCTCTTCTCATTCCTCTGTCAGCAGTCTCCTCATTGGGTCCCACCACCTCCCCTTTGTGCCATCTCCTTTCTGCTGGACTGTGACTGAATGCCAGCCTGTTCCAACTTGATGGCTTTGCATTTAATGGTCCCCTCCTGAATGCTGTCCTCTAGATCCTGGCACAGCTCGCTCCTCAGGGCACCAGGCCCAGCACAGATGTCATTGCCTCTAATGTACCCCGTCAGTCCACTCTCCCATCTCACCCTGGTACCATGCCTTGTTTTCTTGATAACAATCTGACCATCTAGAATGGTCATCCATTGGCTCAGCTCTCTGGATTTGGCCAGGGCATCTTACTTTCCTGAGATACCAGAGGTTGGCATGCATTTCCTGTGAAATACTAGCGAGTGAATGCTACCGGCTGTGTAGATCATTTGGTCTCTGTCATGACCACTGAGCTGTCGTGATGAGAAGACAGCTACAGACACGACATCAGCAAACAGGCCTGTCTGCAGTACTGACATTTGGTATACAGAGAGGGGCAGGGAGACATTTATACTAGGTAAATTAATATATGAATAAAGTCAGTGAAAACAAAAGGCACAGCAAGTGAAGTTGGCCCATAGGCTGTCTCATCCTTGAAGTGGTCCAAAAGCTTCCCAGCATGAGGACCTTGCCTGATTTGTTGACTTTGGACCTGATGTAATAGTGTCTGGCACATGGTGGGTGTGTCCTGAGTGCAAACACTCTGGATGCCTGCTCTGTGCAGTCCTTGAGCTGGGCAGTGGCAGCAATAGTGGAAGAAGAAAGTCCTTCTTCTGGGGGTCCTGGAGGGTGGAAGGGCTTGCTTATCATGTATTTGTTGGTTCTGATGGAAGATAGAGAGCCCGGGGTTGGTACTCTCTATTAGACAAGTTGGATGCCAGCCTTCTTGGGGATGCCCTTGAGTTTCCTTTCAAAAGATGGGTAGGGTTTGTCAGTTGGAAAGGTGGTGTAGGGAGGCAGCTTTATTTATTTCTTTAGTTTTGTGTGAGAGGTCAGAGTTGGTCATCAGATGTCTTCCTCTGTTGCTCCCTGACATACTGTCTTGAGACAGGGTCTCTCAGTGGACATGAAGCCAAGTGTTTTGGCTAGCTGTCCCGGGAGCTTCAGGACCTTCTGTCTCTTTTCTACAATGCTGGAATTACAGGAACACATGGCCACACTTTTTTTTTTCTTCTTCAACAAAATTTGATAGGATTCAGACTTGGGTCTTCCTGCTGGGAGGAGACTTTTCTTAGGAGTGTAGGAGGGCGGCTTGTTGAGGTTAACAAGAGGGGGGCTTGGCAGGGCAGAGGCCACATTTTTGAGTCCTGCATGCTGTGCCTCAAGGTTTGGTCATTGTCCTATACAAGTGGAATACCACTGAGGATGCAGAACTGGAACTCATGCAGTTAGAGAAGCATTTCCCCTGGGTGCAGTGTGAATCAGTATTTTGATGGTAGGGGCACAGACATCTAAAGGACTGGAAGCAGCCAGTTCTCCCAAGATCTCGGGGAGGGGACACTTCTGGGCAGTGGGATTGCTGACAATCGCATTATCCACTGAACCTCTCCCGGCCCAGTGAAAGTTTAACCATGGTGTTTCCTGTGACCCGGCCTGATGTAACTGTGAGAACATTTACTGCTATTTATCACGTGTGTTCTTCTTTGACTGACAGCTTCTCACTTGGAAGCCAGTTGACATTCGAAGGGAGCAGCCTGAGCCTCTGCCTTGTTTGTGCCATGGGTTTTCTTTCTTGGGCAGTGGAGTTCACACAGAACCTGTTCATTCATGACTTTCAGCTCTTCCCACTGCTGTCCATGACTTTGCAGTGCCATGGTATGAATGAATCAAGAACTTGCCATGTTCAGCCTTTTTCAGGGCAGATCAGGAATGTGTACCAGAACTTTGAGAGGCACATGAACTTCTCCAAATGAATGAGAGTCAACAGAGACCTCACATTCTACCTTGAACACAGACTGTTTTAATCAATCACTCTGAAATGCAGACTGGCTGGAGTGACACCTTTTTCCTTACCACAGTGTGCTTTCTAGTGACTAAGTGTCACATAAAAGGCCTGTCAGCTTGCACAGTGATTCAGTGGCCTGAAAAAGATTACTGGCTGTCATTTTTGTCTCAGGTCAACTCACTTATGCATAAGTACAAAGGAAGAGTGTGCAGGTGGAAGAGCGTCAGCTTCTGAATGCTCACTCAGCTACGTGCATTAGAAGCTTACTCTTCAGGTTCTTCAGTCACTCTGGTGGTAAGCTTTGATTCTTGTTTGGACGGGCTGTGTGTCATCTAAGGCCATGGACTGTTAGCTTCAGAAGACAAAATGAAAGTTGGCTGATGTAGAACAGGAGATAAAGGAGCTCATATGACACAGGTCCATTTGTGGTTTAGGCCTGATCACTCTGTTCTCCTCTTTGTTTGGGTCTCGGTCCTAGACTGTCTTCTCTGGGCAGGTGTGGCATGAACACAGTGGCTTGACTTCCCTTCTTCTCAGGTTTATAGCTAGTGGGCAAAACAGAGCTCCTCAGCTTGCAGCCAGAAGCTTGGGGTCTGGAGATGTGGCTTAGTTGGTAGAGTGCTTGCCTAGCATGCACAAAGCTCTGGGTTCAGTCCTCTGCACCACATAAACCAAGCATGGTGGTACATGCCCATAATCCTAGTACTTGAGAGGTGGAGGCAGGAGGATGAGAAATTTGAAGTCAGTCTGGGTTGCATAGTCAGTTTCCAAGCCAGCCTGGGAGGCTCAAAGAAATTGTGTCTGTATGGAACATGCACACATTTTTTTTCCTGGTCATTCTCTTAGTAACATTACACAATACTTGTATAGTGCTTCCATTGTGTAGGACTTTATAAGTCAACCACAGATGATATACAAGAGGGTGTATGTACATACTATGCCATCTTATAGTACAAATTTAAGCATCCATATGTTTAGGTATGAGTGTGTGTGTGGGTCCCAACTCCACCCCAAGATCCAGAGCAACACTATTGTTAGTAGTGGTAAGAGTAGCAGATAGGAGGCTTGTTTGAGAGTGTGGTTAGGAAATCACCGAACTAGAGGCCCTAACTCCTGGGTAGAA